>NC_045972.1:50438512-50476012 GCF_010909765.2 Amblyraja radiata | reverse complement strand
AAATTAGCATCTTGATCCCTATTGCTTTTCCATTCACTTAACACGAAAGCTGTGATCAAGGACAGTCAAAAGCCCATAACTTTCTTAAACATTAAGAGAGCTGAAATAAATGTTCAGTTATTATAGATTGAAGCATTCGGAACCAAATATTAAACAATCTTACGTGGATGGCCTGAAATTAAAGCATATAATTAGTTCAGATTCAGATTCAGATTCAGATTCAATTTTAATTGTCATTGTCAGTGTACAGTACAGAGACAACGAAATGCATTTAGCATCTCCCTGGAAGAGCGACATAGCAAATGATTTGAATAAATAATAATAAGTGTCCGGGGGGGGGGGGGGGGTGATTGGCAGTCACCGAGGTACGTTGTTGAGTAGAGTGACAGTCGCCGGGAAGAAGCTGTTCCTGGACCTGCTGGTTCGGCAACGGAGAGACCTGTAGCGCCTCCCGGATGGTAGGAGGGTAAACAGTCCGTGGTTGGGGTGAGAGCAGTCCTTGGCGAAGCTGAGCGCCCTCCGCAGACAACGCTTGCTTTGGACAGGCTCAATGGAGGGGAGCGAGGAACCGGTGATGCGTTGGGCAATTTTCACCACCCTCTGCAATGCCTTCCGGTCGGAGACAGAGCAGTTGCCATACCATACTGTGATGCAGTTGGTAAGGATGCTCTCGATGGTGCAGCGGTAGAAGTTCACCAGGATCTGAGGAGACAGATGGACCTTCTTCAGTCTCCTCAGGAAGAAGAGACGCTGGTGAGCCTTCTTGATCAGAGTTGAGGTATTGTGGGTCCAAGAGAGGTCATCGGAGATGTTGACTCCCAGGAACCTGAAGCTAGAAACACGATCCACCTCCGTCCCGTTAATGTGGATGGGGGTGTGCGTGCCGCCCCTGGACTTCCTGAAGTCTACAATGAGCTCCTTGGCATTCTTCGAGTTAAGGGCCAGGTTGTTGTCAGCGCACCATGCTGCTAAGTGCTGGACCTCCTCCCTGTAGGCCGACTCATCGTTGTTGCTGATGAGGCCAATCACCGTTGTATCATCTGCATACTTGATGATGGTGTTAGTACCATGTACAGGTGTGCAGTCATAGGTGAAGAGGGAGTAGAGGAGGGGGCTCAGCACACAGCCCTGTGGAACGCCGGTGTTCAGGGTGAAGGTTGAAGAGGTGTGCTTGTTAATTGCCCAATTGTAGCTAATTACAAAATCAAATTACTAGATCTAAACATCTATCAATTTCTTAAGAAAATATTAACATGTTTAACTAGCCTAAGTGTCTAAATAACATTCACACAAGAATTCACAATATAACGTGATTTTTAAATCTCATTGTCATAATCAATGACCTGTTACGTAAATATTTTTTGTGCAATAATAGGTACAGTTACCAATAAGTGAAGTTGTCGATTCAAGTAGGACTGTCTCGCGACGGGCTTTTATGAAAGTTCCAATTATGTGCAGGAGGGGCTCACTCAGGCACTCACTCCCACTCCGCCATTCACCCGTTGCACACCTGATCTAGTTAGAAACGTAATCAGAGTTGCCGGCTATCCACGTACCTATTTACCGCATACATCTCAGGAATATAGCCGCACTTACTGTAAAAAGTTCACAACCTGATTCCACCCTCCATTACAGGTAACAGGTTTGAATACTAGACGCAGTCTGGGAGGATACATAATTTCAGCCGTGCATTAAACGGTTAGGTTAGTAGGTTTATCCATTTCGCGCTTAGCGAGACACATTGAATTGCAATGCTTTGCCTGCTATCCAAACAATTCATATGTACCTCACATAAACAAACTCAAGGCAAATTCAAGTGCAATACACGGGAAGATGCAGACCGTAAAATATGCAGATCTCGGCATTGTAGCGCACCCGTTCAATGTAAAAGTGTATATGTCCAGATTAGGCTATGCTGTATATTTGAGATTACGGGAGGTCTCGTCAGACGCCTGATAAGAAATTGTCCCTTCGTCCGCCGATGCGCTCTTTAAAACTTCCATATCATCTAGCGGACTAGGGGTCGGCGGTGGGGGGAGAGGAAGGAATGGTCCAGGTAGGACAGGTCATTGATTATGCTGGCCGTTTTTCCGAGACAACGTGAAGCGTAGCTGGAGTCAATGGTGGGAATCCCATTCTGTGTGATAGAATGCTTTACTTAGCAATGTTACAACATTTTGAGATTTTAATAATCAAGTCTTCAATTTATCCCATCAGATAAAGCATAAAAATGAGTTTAATTTGACGCCTAATTCACTTTCATATGTAATATTGCTACAGGATCATACAGGTAAATGAATTACAATTTAAAGGAAAGTCTATAAACGATCAGAGATTTATAGCGCGACATTACGTCTTTTAAATGGGCCAAATGGATAAATCCCGTATAATAACGTGAGCGGCATCGCAGGATGTTCCGAGATTATTATGGAATTATTTAAATCATGAAGCCAGATGGACACAGATTCCTGTCATTTTATTACATTCTATGTTCTGACAGATGGGGCACCGCCAACCTATCCCCGCAGAAGACGACTCGCCACACACTATATCTGCGAATTTAAGTCGACTTGATCATGCAAATCCGTTTGATACCCACAGAGCGAATTCCTATTTTCAAAACTTATCACACATGAATTCAAATTGCTTATAATATCATTTGAAGGGTTAAATATATTGCATTACTGCACAATGTGTAAAAATAGTTGATCCTAATTGTTTGTTCAGTGACTGTTGCTGATGTGACTGAGGAAGACGCTAATTGCCGCAATGGCCATCCGTAATGTTATATAAAATGTACTCGCAACAGAAAATGTAGCGAGTTGTAACGTTTTGTACAACTGATCGCTACTTCAGCCAGACAATGGAATATCCAGTAATTTACACCATGGTGAGAATTTATTGCCCAGTTCTTGCAGCAGCAGGTGTTCCTGGTAAGGTGCTGGATCTTGGTGCTATTGGTGTTCCTCCGTCTTTATATTGCGCTTTCTGCACCGTAGAATACTCCTACCCCGCTATATATGTTTTCAGGTCATTGCATGAATTCTGTCGGTGGAAACTGCAAAGGGAAACATTTTTTCTAAAGATTTTAATTTATGTTACTTGCATATTTTAAGTGTTGATGAACGTTCGAATGAGATTTTCAATTCTTTCAGACATTTATATGTATTACGGAATTGCCATATAATGCAATATGGATGTGTGCTTTTATAAATGGAAGATGCTCTATTCCAGAAATATTTACATCAAGTAACAAATAGAACAGGTCGTTTGATTTCCCCCTAATATTATCTCCTGGGAAGGCTGACAGGCCATCACAATTCGAAATCCAAGTCACTGCTTAGTGAACTCTGGGCCCTGTTATCTATCTCTGACGTCAATCAGTCCCGGCGCCATCAAGGCGTGGAAATGTACTGACATTGTAATACTGTGCTCTTCTTCAGAAGGAGAAATGTTTAAAGATTGAAGGACGAACGCGCTTTATCACTGATAGCAAAGTTACTGGTGCAGATTCTGAGGCACAGATGGAAAATCAGTACTAATCACGGAGACGTCAACGTGATTTAAAAATCATAACTATATAGTTATGCGGCACAGAAACAGGATATTCGGCCAAAATCGCCCATGCTGACCATAATGCCCCATTTACACTAGCACCACCTGCCAGCGCATTGCCCATATGCCTCTAACCCTTTCCTATACGTACTTTTACGGAAGCGAAATCATATCTCGAACTCTCAATTGCATGTTTGAGGTGATAGCCAAGGAGATGGATGAAGGTTGGGGTGTAAATGTTACCTATATGCATATTGGTAAGATTTTTGAAATGTCCCCGCATGCCAGGTTGATCCAGAATGCTAAAACACAAGGGATGTGCCGCTTTATTATAAACTTGACTTGGTGGGTAGAAGGCACGGTACCGGTTTCGGATTAGGTTTGTTGTTGTCTCATGTAACGATGTACAGTGAAAACCATTGTTGCTCTTGATATCCAAACTTATAAGATAATACTGTTACATGTCAGATACTACTTTTAGAACATCTATTAACAAACCACTGATTCCCATACTATCTAGACCACACTTCTTCCCAAACTGACTCATGTAACGACTCAATCACCTAGTCCCAATTCCTCCGTCTATGCCGCATCTGCGCCCATAACAGGTCATCGGAGATGTCCTCACTCTTTATGAAACTGGTTTTCCCCCCTTCCTTTATAGAAGAGGCCCTATCTAGGGCTCCTCTATATCAAGCAGCCGGAGCAGCCCCGTTCTTACTCCCATCCCCCCATTCGTAAAAAGGGCGGAGCCCCGCTTGTCCTCACCTTCCACACCATCAGCCGCCACACACAGCATATAATCCTCCAACAACTTCGCCACCTCCCACGGAATCCCACTACTAGGCATATCTTGCCGTCTCCACCCTTTTCTGCTTTCCACAGAGACCGTTTCCTCCGCAACTCCATGATCAACTCGTCCCATCCCACCCATAAAACACCCCCTCCCCAGGTACTTTCCCCTGCGACCGCGGGAGATGGAACACCTGTCCCTTTACCTCCCTACGCGACTCCATCAAAGGACCCCGACAGTCTTTTTAGGTGAGGCAGAGGTCCACCTGCACCTCCTCCAGCCTCCTCTATTGTAATTGCTGCTTCAGATGTCAACTCCTGTAGAGCGGAAGGACAAACGCAGGCTCGGTGATCGTTACGCTGAACAACTCCGCTCAGCCCGCCTTAACGTGCATGATCTCCCGGTTGATCAGCACTTTAACTCAACGTCCCATTCCCAATCTGACCTTTGCTCCATTGTCAGAGTGCAAATTGCAGGAATAGAACCGCATAGTTCGCTTGGGACGTAAATACCCCAGCGATATGAACATTGACTTCTCGAACATCAAATAGCCCTTGCTTTCCCTCTCTCTGCATCCCCTCCCCCCCCCCCCCAGTTCCCCCACCAGTCTTACTGTCTCCGACTACATTCCATCTCTGTTCCGCCCACTCCACAGACATCAGTCTCAAGAGGGTGGTGACCCGAAACGTGACCCATTCCTTCTCTCCAGAGATGCTGCCTGTCCCGCTGAGTTACTCCAGCATTTTGTGTTTACCTTCATGTCCGATAATACCGTACATACATATAATCCTGTCAAATTCAAGTACAACATCCAGGGCACAGGAGCACATGTCGTTTCCATAGTTCTCAGCATTGTTGCGCATCAGTTCCACAGCCGAACCCTAATGTCCACAATGGGTTGTAGGTGAATAGGACAGTATCCTAACTTATGGAAGGGTCAGTCAGACATCTGATAACCGGCGAAGAAACTGTTCCTGAGCCTGGCACTGCCCGATTGAAAGCCTCTGTACCATTTGTCCGATGGGAGAAGGGAGCAGTTAGTGTAAACGGCGTGAAATATATATTTGATTAGATCGGTTACTGTTCCGCTGAGGAGTGAGGATAGAAATTCTGGTCGGTGTGAAGGACTTGTCTACATCTACAGCTCCCTGCAATGTCTTGCAGCTCCCTGTCTTGGGAACAGCTGCTTCCAAAGTATGTTCTGATGAAACCCGACAGTATGCTTTCCCTGTGAATCTGATGAATCTGTAGTAGTTTGCAAGAGTCACCAAAGATTGCCGATTTTTTTCATTATCCTAAGGAAATAGTGACGTTCCAATATGCCGTCTGGGCTGTCGAATAAATGTGGTTGGTGCTTAACAGATCATCAACACCAAAATGGTTTCTTGATTAATAACGGTATTAGATAATATGGGGTGAAGGCAGGAGAAGTGGTTGAAAGGGAAAGATAGATCAACCATTATTGAATGGTGGAGTAGACTAAGTGGATCGAATGGCCCTATTTGATGCTCCTATGACATTTGAACATATTCGACGGATAGAGTAAAATTCAGGGCCATTGGGAGCATTGATATACATGGGTGCCAAAAAGCTTCGACTCAGAAATTTGTAGGTGGCCAGAATAAACATCTGCTCTGTTGGTCTTCATTGATACACTGGCTGGCCAGGTCACGTGACAAATTGTGCAAGTAATTCTATATTTTTCATTTCTTTCAGTTAATTTAACGGCAATTGTGATCATGTGCCGCGGCAAATGTGGTCTCTCAAAATGCATTACCCGCTATTTCGTGGCCATGGCGGCAGCAGATCTGATTATTTTGGAGAAGATCAATTATATCTATTTATTTGCAAATATCTTGCTCGTACCACCCGTATGTTCTGTGACACTTGTTCTGGGGATGGTTGCCAAGGATTGTTCTGTATGGTACACGGTTGCATTCACGTTTGATCGCTTCATCGCCATCTGCTGTCAAAAGCTGCGTAATCGATATTGCACCGAAAGAACATCATGCGTGGTCATAGGGACAGTGGGCCTACTGAGCTGTGCTCAGTCATTTCCATTTTACTTTGCAGTGGATCCACGCCGCTGCGTTACAAAAGCTGAATACTTTACCTCCTCCGTGTGGCGAGCCTATGCGTCATTTGATAGTATTATGACGCCGCTTGTTCCAATATTTTTAATTCTTCTATTCAATGCTTTAACCGTCAGATACATTATTGCAGCGAATAGAGTCCGCCGGGGACTCCGGAACAGCAGTGAGATTGAGAAGGATCCAGAGGTGGAGAATCGTAGAAAGTCAATGATTTTGTTGTTCGCTATATCAGCCAATTTCACAGTATTGTGCATGCCCTATGTCATACATTCTCTGAACTGGCAAGCGGAAAACTATACCTACGCGGACAAATATTTCAGCACGCCGACATATATTCTGCAACAATTCGGGTCTATTTTCCTGTTACTCAGTTCCTGTAGCAACACATGTATCTATGTATTGACACTGAGGAAATTCAGGGAGGAGCTGAAGAATGGCGTGAGTTATCTCGTGACATTAAATGGTTTGCTGTGTAAACAATGGAAATCTGCTTAACCGTCTCATGAGCTACGAGATAAATATTCAAAAGATGGTTTCTCTTGCCTATCGGGAGATACTTTCCTCATATATTACCATATTTTTTAGTATATTTTATTTCGAATATGATTCCTCAGAATCGGCACCAGCGTTGTTATTATTACAACTACACACCATGATTGCTGTCCACTATAACATCAGATTAATGTCTCCTGTGAAAGGCAAGGAAACTTTACACAGAATGTCATCTATACTTTGGCGAAATGGTTGAATTATGCATTTTCATTAACGAAATTCAACTAAACATTTTAGAAACCAAGATAAGAGGAAAGCAAATACCTTTCTCCCATAACCACTTAAGTATAATTGGAAATCACGGATATCTTCTTTACGGAAAGGACAAAAAATGCTCGAGTAACAAATCAGGTCAGGCAGCATCTCTGGAGAGAAGTAATAGATGATGTTTCGGGTCTAGATCCTTCTTTAAACAAAGTCAAGAGAGAGGGAAACTAGAACTATCATACCATACTTCTAGTTTCCCTCTTCCCTGAACCTCAGTCTGAAGATGGGTCTCGACCCGAAACGTAACATTGTTTTTTTTCCACAGATGCTGCCTGACCCAACTCAGTAATTTGTGTCTATCTTCGGTGGAAACCAATATCTGCACTTCTTTCCTAAGAATGTATACAATTGTGCAACATTTATGAATGCTGTAACATGCAACTACAGCTGCAGCTCATGTGGAGCGCCCAAATATTCATGCTAAAGAAATCACAGATTCGGTGTCACGCCATCCATCCAATGTCAGGTCGGTGCTTGGTTATTGCGAGCCTTTTAATTCCAGGGTCGGCAGCACAATTAATTTAATTTTCTCGGGGCAGTGCGTCAACGTGGTGCAGGAGTGGTTGTTGCATTCGGAGAAGTGCATTCCCGCTCAATAGATTATTGATCCCTGGAAAATGAGTGCATATATGATCCCTGCAAAATTAGGGCCTATCCTTCTGTAGCAACTGGTATAACTAACTCAAAAATAAAATGTAGGTTTCATATAAGAAGTACCAGAATCGTACAGCTTTACATAGAAATAGTACACACCTGTTGGCTCATGCTCGTTCAGTTTGGAAACTTGCCGTTTTTTTTAATAGAAATGAAGTCCACAAGAGCTAAATAAATAAAACACAAAATATGAACATTTCTGGAGTAACTCACAGGTAAGGCAGCATATCTGGGACCCTCTTTCCGTTCGCTTCAGATCCGTTTAGTTTATTGTGACGTGTACCGAGGTTTAATGAAACAAAAACCAGTCAGCAGAAAGAGAAAACATAATTACAATCGAGCCATTTATAGTGTATAGCTACATAATAAGGGCATTACGTTTCAAGAATGGAGATTTAAGAGTTTAGAGCGATTGTAATGTGTGTTTGGAGAGCTGCGTTTGTGTCTTCTGCGCACATAGTCGCCTGGGTTCTACGCCATCTTGGTCAAGTTCTGCCAGACGCAGGAGAGTATTAGTAGAGGGAAATTGATCGGATCTCTGTTGAAGGACCAAACGGAGGGTGTTTCGGCTTTTCTAATCCGGATTGGAGGTGTAGACGGACTGGACGTTCATGATGAACATGAGGCAGTGGAGAACTGGAAATTGAAATATATTAAGTAATTGAAGGTCGTGTGAGATATATTGTACGATGGTGGGAGCGACTGGGCAAGGAGTGATAGAACGCAATCGAGTTACGTAACGATGTGTTCCGTGGGTCAGGCAGTGGGTTGCCGGGCGTATCCCTGTTTGTGGATTTTCGTGAGGAAATATAGAGGACAATGCAAGGCTGCGGAACGATGAGGTTGAAGGCTGCATTTATTTCTGAATAAATAAACACTGAATAAATATTTTTTTGATATAGATTATCCGTAAAACATGATGGGTTCGGTGGGTTAGTAACAAATTTGCGACAGGGGGCGTTAAAAGGAACAGTTAAAATAATATAATTTGAGTAAAATATTTACAATAAATATAACCGATCAATAGCTCAGTCCGTCTTAACCAACCTAATCTCCCGATGGCCCAGCACTTCAACTCCCCCTCCCATTCCCAATCTGACCTTTCTGTCCTGGGCCTCCCCTGTTGCCAGAGTGAGGCCCAGCGCAAATTGGAGGAACAGCACCTCATATTTCGTTTGGGTAGTTTACACCCCAGCGGTATGAACATTGACTTATCTAATTTCAGATAGCCTTTGCTTTCTCCCTCCTTCCGATCCCTCTTCCCTTCCCCCAATATCCCCCCCGCTCTTTACTCTGCGTACTCTTTTGACCACCTAGTTCAGGTGGTTATTTGAGCTCCCAACAAAGATTAGGATGTCCTTTCAATGACTTACATACCATAGACGATGGCTGCAGATTATGACGATCTCTCAGTAAATCATTTCCTGGTGATTTTAATGCCGGTTCCCCGATGTTCAGGTGTGTTGGTAGGTAATACGTATCTATTTTTGTACAATAATAGGTAAAGTTACCAATAAGTGAAGTTGTGGATTCAAGTAGGACTGTCTCGCGACATGCTTTTATGAAAGTTCCAATTATGTGCAGGAGGGGCTCACTCAGGCACTCACTCCCACTCCGCCATTCACCCGTTGCACACCTGATCTAGTTAGAAATGTAATCCGAGTTGCCGGCTATCCACGTACCTATTTACCGCATACATCTCAGGAATATAGCCGCACTTACTGTAAAAAGTTCACAACCTGATTCCACCCTCCATTACAGATAAAAGGTTTGAATACTAGACGTAGTCTGGGAGGATACATAATTTCAGCCGTGCATTAAACGGTTAGGTTAGGAGGTTTATCCATTTCGCGTTTAGCGAGACACATTGAATTGCAATGCTTTTCCTGCTATCCAAACAATTCATATGTACCTCACATAAACACATTCAAGGCAAATTCAAGTGCAATACACGGGAAGATGCAGACCGTAAAATATACAGATCTCGGCATTGTAGCGCACCTGTTCAATGGAAAGGTGTATATATCCAGATTAGGCTATATATTTGAGATTACGGGAGGTCCCTTCAGACGGCTGATAAGAAATTGTCCCTTAGTCCGACGATGCGCTCTTTAAAACTTCTACCGCCTACCCCCAGTCCATATCATCTAGCGGACTGGGGGTAGGCGGTGGGGGAGAGGAAGGAATGGTCGAGGTAGGACAGGTCATTGATTGTGCTGGCTGTTTTTCTGAGACAACGTGAAGCGTAGCTGGAGTCAATGGTGGGAAGTCCATTCTGTGTGATGGAATGCTTTACTTAGCAATGTTACAACATTTTGAGATTAAAAATCAAGTCTGCAATTTATCCCATCAGATAAAGCATAAAAATAAGTTTAATTTTACGCCTAATTCCCTTTCATATCTTCAGTATTAAAAAGGTTATGGCCATTTTCAAACTCGGAAATTAGCATCTTGATCCCTATTGCTTTTCCATTCACTTAACACGAAAGCTGTGATCAAGGACAGTCAAAAGCCCATAACTTTCTTAAAAATTAAGAGAGCTGAAATAAATGTTCAGTTATTATAGATTGAAGCATTCGGAACCAAATATTAAACAATCTTACTTGGATGGCCTGAAATTAAAGCATATAATTAGTTCAGATTCAGATTCAGATTCAGATTCAATTTTAATTGTCATTGTCAGTGTAAAGTACAGAGACAACGAAATGCATTTAGCATCTCCCTGGAAGAGCGACATAGCAAATGATGTGAATAAATAATAATAAGTGTCCGGGGGGGGGGGGGGGGGGTGATTGGCAGTCACCGAGGTACGTTATTGAGTAGAGTGACAGCCGCCGGGAAGAAGCTGTTCCTGGACCTGCTGGTTCGGCAACGGAGAGACCTGTAGCGCCTCCCGGATGGTAGGGGGTAAACAGTCCGTGGTTGGGGTGAGAGCAGTCCTTGGCGAGGCTGAGCGCACTCTGCAGACAACGCTTGCTTTGGACAGACTCAATGGAGGGGAGCGAGGAACCGGTGATGCGTTGGGCAATTTTCACCACCCTCTGCAATGCCTTCCGGTCGGAGACAGAGCAGTTGCCATACCATACTGTGATGCAGTTGGTAAGGATGCTCTCGATGGTGCAGCGGTAGAAGTTCACCAGGATCTGAGGAGACAGATGGACCTTCTTCAGTCTCCTCAGGAAGAAGAGACGCTGGTGAGCCTTCTTGATCAGAGTTGAGGTATTGTGGGTCCAAGAGAGGTCATCGGAGATGTTGACTCCCAGGAACCTGAAGCTAGAAACACGATCCACCTCCGTCCCGTTAATGTGGATGGGGGTGTACGTGCCGCCCCTGGACTTCCTGAAGTCTACAATGAGCTCCTTGGTATTCTTGGAGTTAAGGGCCAGGTTGTTGTCAGCGCACCATGCTGCTAAGTGCTGGACCTCCTCCCTGTAGGCCGACTCATCGTTGTTGCTGATGAGGCCAATCACCGTTGTATCATCTGCATACTTGATGATGGTGTTAGTACCATGTACAGGTTTGCAGTCATAGGTGAAGAGGGAGTAGAGGAGGGGGCTCAGCACACAGCCCTGTGGAACGCCGGTGTTCAGGGTGAGGGTTGAAGAGGTGTGCTTGTTAATTACCCAATTGTAGCTAATTACAAAACCAATTACTAGATCTAAACATCTATCCATTTCTTAAGAAAAGATTAACATGTTTAAATAGCCTAAGTGTTTAAATAACATTCACACAAGAATTCACAATATAACGTGATTTTTAAATCTCATTGTCATGGATTTACAGGCCAAATAGAAGGAATTTAGTGTTTAATTCCCGTAAATTAATGGCCATTTTAATCATCTTGCGAGTGGGTTTTTGAGGAACGTTGCGGCTGTGGTGAATTTAAACCCCATATTGGCAGGAAAAATACTGCCGGTTCGTATGGATCCTAAATCACCGTTTCGCAACAAAATGTGGATTAAAGGCATCTTAAGAAGCCCTTTTATTCATAAAATGAACGGCTTTCCTTTACCTGTCCCGTACGTGAAACCCGTCCCCGTTGTCGGCGTTGACGGCTTTAGAAGCTGATTTTCAAATTGCCCCAGCGCTGAAATTGTTGGGCGATTAAAACAAATCACGGCCGTCAGAATAAGTGGCAGAACTGCTGCGCCGCTGAATGTAAGTTTTGTAACATACATACTTTACATCGACAGTAAAGTGCAATTTCGTTTGGTCGTGGCCAGTGCTGTTTCTAACTGTGATGCAAACCGACAAGAAGTTTTATTTCCTTTGGTGCTACCTCCTGCACCACACACAAGTAACTGAATGCATCCGCTTCACCACTAACTTCCATCCGGCACTCAAATACACCTGGACCATTTCCGACACTTCCCTACCATTTCTTGACTTCACAATCTCCAACGCAGATGATAGACTTCTGACCGACATCCACTATAAACCTACTGACTCCCATGGCTATCTAGACTACTCTTCTTCCCAAACTGCTTCCTGTAAGGACTCCATCTCCTACTCCCAATTCCTCCATATACGCCGCGTCTGCTCCCAGGATGAGGTGTTCCACACCTGGTCATCGGAAATGTCCACATTCCCCAGTGAAAAGGGAGTTCATCTCCCCCACGACAGATGAGGCTCTCACCAGGGTCTCTTCCATTCCCCGTGCTCTCTCTCCCCATCCCCCACTCGTAACAAGGGCAGAGTCCCCCTAGTCCTCACCTTTCACCTTACTGGCCGTCACATACAACAAATAGTCCTCCGCCATTTTCGCCACCTTCAACGTGACCCCAGCACTCGCCACATTTTCCCACCCACCCTGCTTTCCGCAAAGACCGCTCCCTCCGTAACTCTCTTCACTTCCCTTCCGCACCAACCTCTCCCCGGGCACTTTCCCTTGCAACCGCAAGAGGTGTTACACCTGTCGATTTACTTCCTCCCTCGACCTTCACCGGCACCTCCTCTAACTATTGCATCCGCTGCTCTAGATGTCTGCTGATCTACATCATTGGCGATCGCTTCGCCGAACATCTCCGCATTAACCAACTTGATCTCCCGGTGACTCAGCACTTCAACTCCCCCTCCCATTCCGAATCCGACCTCTCTGTCCTGGGCGTCCTCCATAGCCAGAGTGAGGACCACCGGAAATTGGAGGAACAGCACCTCATATTCCGTTTGGGCAGTCTGCACCCTAATGGCATAAACATTGAATTCACCAATGTCCGGTAGCCCTTACTGTCTCCTCCCCTTCTCAGCTCTCCCTCAGCCCTCGGGCTCTTCCCATTCCTCCTTCCTTTCTTCTCCTCGCCCCCCCCCACCCTACATCAGTCTGAAGAAGGGTTTCGACCCGAAATGTTGCCTATTTCCTTTGCTCCTTAGACGCTGCTGCACCCTCTGAGTTTTTCCAGCACCTTTGTCTACTTTCGATTTTCCAGCATCTGCAGTTCCTTCGTAAACATGACGTTTTCTGCCACCGCAGCACCAAACAATTTCCTTCTACTAACACGTCCCACCGCCTACCGCAGCCAGTCTCCACTCTCAACCACTTTTCATTTGAATGTTCTCACTTCCCCACTTCCACCAAATAAAATGGACCCACCTATACCTGCATCCTTGCAGGGCACGCCAGTTGCAGAGGTACACTGACACAATCCCAGAACTCTATCTTCCCTACATTAATGACTGCATCGGAGCTGCCTTCAGGAATCCATGCTGAACACGTGGCCTTCATTAATTTCTCTACGAATTTTAAACATAGATTGAAATTCACTTCGAGCATCTCCGACAATTCTCCCCCGCTTTCTTAGTCGCCGACTCTATCACAGGAGATCGATTATCGACCGACGTCTATTGCACACCGAATGACTCGCAATACTAAAGAAACTACTCTTCTTCCCACCCTGACTCGAGCACAGACACACAATTCCCCTCATACGACGCATCTGCGCCCTAGTTGAAGTTTTCCCTACCGGGACGTCACTCTATTCCGCATACGTCACTCCGCGCTCTC
Organism: Amblyraja radiata; assembly: GCF_010909765.2. Classification (NCBI taxonomy): domain Eukaryota; kingdom Metazoa; phylum Chordata; class Chondrichthyes; order Rajiformes; family Rajidae; genus Amblyraja; species Amblyraja radiata. The sequence continues at coordinate 50,462,097 of NC_045972.1, read as the reverse complement.
CCACAGTTCCGCTCTTGTTACCTATCCTGACAGTCGTAACAAGCACAGAGTTCCCCCAGTCGTTATCCTTCACCCATCAGCCGTCTCATACAGCACACATTCCTCCAACGATATTACCATATCCAACTGGATACCACCACTAGTCACATCTTCGTATCTCCACCCATTCGAGGGAGAACATATAGATTGTGTTGCAGCTCTTCCGGATGCAGGAAAATTGCCTGGGGCGGGGCTGCTTTGGTGGGAAGGGATATGCTAACCACTGAGTTGCGGAGGGAACGGTCTCTGCGGAAAGAGGAAACATAGAAAACATAGAAAATGTTTCCCTCGACTGTGACAGTCCTTTCGGGTGAACCAAAGGTTCTCTCGCACCTCTTCCAATCTCATCTGCAGTATCCTCTGTTCTAGGTGTGGAATTCTATATATCTGCAAAATCGTTTTGGGCGTCCTCCATAGCCAGAGTGAGGACCACAGGGAATTGGAGGAACAGCACCTCATATTCCGCTTGGGCAGTCCGTACCCTAGGAGGCTGCAATGTGACTGGCATAGGTTGGGTGAGTGGGCAAATGCATGGCAAATGCAGTATAATGTGGATAAATGTGAGGTTATCCACTTTGGTGGCGAAAACAGGAAAGTAGACTATTATCTGAATGGTGGCCGATTAGGAAAAGGGAAGATGCAACGAGACATGGGTGTCATGGTACACCAGTCATTGAAAGTAGACATGCAGGTGCAGCAGGCAGTGAAGAAAGCGAATGGTATGTAAGCATTCATAGCAAAACGATTTGTGTATAGGAGCAGGAAGATTCTATTGCAGTTGCACAGGATCTCGGTGAGAGCACACCAGGAGTATTGCGTACAGTGTTGGTCTCCAAATCTGAGGAAATACATTCTTGCTATGGAGGGAGTACAGAGAAGGTTTACCAGACTGATTCCTGGGATGTCAGGACTTTCATATGAAGAAAGACTGGATAGACTCGGCTTGTACTCGCTGGAATTTAGGAGATTGAGGGCGGATCTTATGGAAACTTACACAATTCTTAAGGGGTTGGACAGGCTAGATGCAGGAAGATGTTTCCCGATGTTGGGGAAGTCCAGAACAAGGGGTCACAATTTAAAGACAAGGGGGCAATCTTTTAGGACCGAGTTGAGAAAAAAACATTTTTCACGCAAAGAGTGGTGAATCTCTGGAATTCTCTGCCACAGAAGGTAGTTGAGGCCAGTTCACTGGCTGTATTTAAGAGTGAGTTAGATGTGGCCCTTGTGGCTAAAGGGGTCAGGGGGTATGGAGAGAAGGCAGGTACAGGATACTGAGTTGGATGATCAGCCATTATCATATTGAATGGCGGTGCAGGCTCGAAGGGCCGAATGGCCTACTCCTGCACCTATTTTCTATGTTTCTATGTTTCTAACAATTTTCCGTGACATAGCTGAGTCCGCGAGTATTCGGGAACTTCCCTCGAGCATGAAGGCGAGTTCCAGTGACCTCATAGGAGTTTATAGGACCTCGTGTCGAACATGCTGCGAGTTTGAGTCGAGGGAAAACTCTTCGAAACTCGCAGATTAGGTCGCTGCAGTGGGACAGTCCCTTAAGACTCCTATCTATCCGTTACATCTCTTCTTTAAACACCATAATCCCATTCAAACTAATCTCCAAGTTCCTGGACCGAGGAATCAGCTCCACCCTCTGCCAGTCGATCTGTAACTTTCGGACTCTTTCAATTAGTGAAGATAGGCGACAGCATCTTTTCCGCAATAATCATCAACACTGGTGCCCCACAAGGATGCGTTCCCCGTCCTCTAATATACTCTGTACACACATGACTGCAATGACACATTTGGTTCTAATTCCTTCCACAAGATATACAAGACACTAACTACATATGCTAATTATCACATACATAACACTCCTCCCCCTTTAACTTGGAGGCAGGTAACACCACTGCTATTACATACTCAACACTAATCCCCCTTTAACTTGGAGGCGGGTAATACCATTTCTATTAAATACACCGCACTCCTTCCCCTTTAAGTCCATTTCACTTGTACGGTGTGCTCTTTTCCTACCCATCATTGAATAATACACTGTTACACAATGGTATTATACTTAAACCAAATACATTATCCCTTGCTTTATGAGTTATCACTTTCTGGTTCGTTTATTTGTTTTGTTTTCCTCTTTGTAGGTGGGATCTGACCCATGGCTGCAAGTTTTCGTTTACTAGCAACTTCCTCGGATGTTCAATTACCCTTCTCTGCTTATTTATCTGCTCTTGTTATTTCATGAGATTCTGCAATGCATAAACCTTTGTCCATTGCTCAGTGAAGGAGGCTCAATGCTGGACTATACTGAATTGTCCTAATGTAATCGGTACTGCATACGTTTGTCTTGACCGACCAGCCTCTCTTCTTTAGACTTTTCTATTAGCAGCTTTCTACTCATTGTCACACATTTATTCAATCTTTCCTTGCATCGTTCAAGCCTTTTCTGCTCTTCATCTACTCGTCTTTTTAAGTCACCTTTCTGGTTCTTCATCAAGAAGTAGGATCTATATTGTCTTTGCCATACAACACTGGCTTTCCTACATCGTTTAAGCTTTTTGTATAGTTTAAGCTTTTTCTGTAGTTCATCTACTTGTCCACTTAAGTCACATCTCTGGTTCTTCATCAAGTAAGATATATATTGTTTTTTCACTACAACACAGGCTTTGATTTGTGTCTGCTTAGTTTTCTTGCTTCATAAGCACGGTAGTGAGACTGCACTACAATTGTTGTATCTTTCCATTTGAGGAAGTCTTTCCTATATCGTTTAAGCTTTCTGTATCGTTTCAGCATTTTCTGATGTGCCTTTATTTGTCTTTTTAAATCTTTCTGATACCAACTCCTACAGAGTACTGACTGACTTTTTACAGTAGCTCTCTTTTGCTTAATCCACTGCTTAACCATCATACTCTTGTGGGCAGCCTGAATAGTTGCATCCCTCACTGACTGATATTGCACAAACTGGGAATGCCCTATTTTGCATGCTTTGTACCATCTCTGGATCGAAATGACTGCTTGGCGCACAGCTTTGTAGCGTGCCCTTAATTGGTAACCACGGTATGCTGCTTGCAGAGTGACTACAGTGTTCAAAAGGGAACTGCAGATGCTGGAATATCGAAGGTACACAAAATTGCTGGGAAAACTCAGCGGGTGAAGCAGCATCTATGGAGCGAAGGAAATAGGCGACGTTTCGGGCCGAAACCCTTCTTCAGACTGATGGGGGGTGGGGGGGGGGGGGGGGGGGAAGAAAGAAGGAAAGGGGAGGAGGAGGAGGAGCCCGAGGGCGGGCGGATGGTAGGGTGGGAGGAGACAGCTAGAGGGTTAAGGAAGGGGAGGAGACAGCAAGGGCTAGCCAAATTGGGAGAATTCAATGTTAATGCCATAAGGACGCAAGGTCCCCAGACGGAATATGAGGTGCTGTCCCTCCAATTTCCGCTGTTGCTCACTCTGGCAATGGAGGAGACCCAGGACAGAGAGGTCGGGTTGGGAATGGGAGGGGGAGTTGAAGTGCTGAGCCAACGGGAGGTCAGGTAGGTTATTGCGGACTGAGCGGAGGTGTTCGGCGAAACGATCGCCCAACCTACGCTTGTTCTCACCGATGTAAATCAGCAGAGTGACTACACCCGCCTTTTGCATCACAAAATGCTTTCTTGTAATGCACATTCTTACGGATGACTTAATATGGCGTGCTGCCTTGATTTTGCCAATACGCTGGCTTTGATCCCGCGGTATAAGGCCTGAATACAAACCACTGCTTTTCTCAAACTATTGTAATGTCTCACTTGGACATTTCTTATCTGGCATGCTCGGTATCGTTGCTGTACCGCAATGGCAGTCCAGCGTAGTTTCTTAAAATACTGACGCTGTTTATGCATCTGATAATAAGTCTGTATGACCTTGGCAGATTTGTGCATGCACCGCAATTGCTTTCGAACAAGCATTCCTCGGTAGGCTGCCTGAAGCAGTACAACACTGCTGCGTACCTTAATGTAAGTTTTGCGATCACTTACCATTTGAAGGTGTGCCCTATAATGGATTTGCACTATTATAGCTGCCCTTCTCATTGTCCTGTATTGACGGTATCCTCTATGCATTCTAAAAGCTGCTTGTATTACCGTTGCTGCCTTCTGTTTGTTCCGGTTCTCTCTCCGCACTTTCAAACCCCTGAATGCAGTTTTAATAGCTAGGGTTGCTCTTTGGATGGCAATTTCCCTTTTCCTTTGACTTCTTTTCCTTTGCCTTTTCCCTTTGGCCTTTTCCCTCTGCACTTGACCTTCGTCACTTGGCACTTGACTTGTGCCCCTTTGTACTTGACATTGGTCCTTTTGCATTTGACATTTGTCCTTTTGCACTTGGCCTTTGTCCTTTTGCACTTGACCTTTGTCCCTTTGCACTTGACCTTTGTCCTTTTGCACTTGACCTTTGTCCCTTTGCACTTGACCTTTGTCATTTTGCACTTGAGCTTTGTCCTTTTAAATTTGACTTCTGTCCTTTTGCACTTGATCTTTGTCCTTTTGCACTTGACCTGTGTCCTTTTGCACTTGAATTTTGTCCTTTTGCACTTGTGTTCTGTCCTTTTGCTCTTGACCTTGGACCTCGTGCACTTGACCTTTGTCCTTTGAGGGGCTCCCGGCCCTCTTTAGTTCAGGCTCATTGCCTCTGGATGCCCTTGGAGGTTTTGTCGAGAAATGAGCCATTAATACCTCCTTACACTCCTCGTACGTTTTATCCGTGGGCGCTGCTGGCAGCAGTAACGTATGGAAGGTGTGATGATTCTCTCTTCCTAAGCCTAATATGATCCATGCTCTCTTCTTCTCCTCTGTAGTGACATGATTAGAAATGAACGAAGCCTCCAAGACTTCAGTCCATTTCTCAAAATTGCAACCAGATTCTAACTGGGGCCACTTTCCTATCCTTTTAAAAGCCATGCTACATGTTGCTAATCAGGTGCACTAATCAGGTGCTCCTGTGCAGACAAAACACTGATTACCTCAAGATAATAAAACACATATCTCCTGTACAGCCAAAACACTGACTTCTGCCCTGGATAACACAGTTCTGTGTAGATTAGCTTTAGCAACAATCACTGTCTCTTACTTAATCGTATAATAATAGATTTATACTATTAACCAACATTTCCTGTTAGTAGGCAAACTACAACATTTTAAACATATTCCTAATGCATTATGTGGCCAATGCATTACACATCCAACAGTCCTGCTTTTACTGTGACAATGCATTACAGTTTTATTGTGAAAAATTTCACTGCTCCAGCTTGCGGCCTGTGGACCCCGGTGCATCCTCGACCTCCACTGCTGCTTTGGCTGCCCCCCCCCCCCCCCCGTCCCCCCGGGCTTCATTGTTACTTTTAAACACCGCTGGCCACTCCGGAACTCCGATGCTGCTGCTGCTGGCTCAGCCGTTGCGGTTGCCTCTGCTGGCTCTCGCTGACTCCACGGGCTGGCCTCCCAGGCTGGCTTTTGCTGGCTTCCCGGGCTAGCTGTTGCTGCTTATTTCTGCTGCTGGTCCCCGCTGCTCCAAACATCGGGACTGTGCCTCCCTCGTGGTCGGCTTTCTCCACTCTCGGCCGTCACCCGCGACCGGGCTTTCTCCACTTTCTACCACGACCTGGCTGACTGTTCTCGGTTGGGCTGAAGACTCAGCCTCTGTCGATGGCTCTATGGACCTGTTCGTGGCCTACACTGTACAAGGCACTCACCCAACGTTGGTGGCTGCTACTGGGGCTGTCCGTGGGCTGCACGGTCCTCTTTTGTCGGTGGCTTGTCCAGACCTGTCCATGGCCTTCACGGTAATAGGCCCCCATCCGACGTCTGTGGCTTCTGCTTGGGCTTGGCTGTGGGCTGCAGAGCCTCGAATACTTTCCAGGTAAGCTGACACCGTGCATGGTGACCCTTACTGCCCCTGCTTGTTTTCCTAGCTCTTCCCTGAGCTAATGCTTCCCGTTCCTTCCTTTTTTCCTTTTGGCGCCAATTCAAAACCATTTGGCTTGGTGCTGATCCACTTTGTTTCCAAATACTACTTCTATTTTTAAACTTGTTTTCGATTCTTCTTGCTGGCCTTGTTCTTATCTTCGTTCTTTTATACTCGTCGCCAATTGTTGTGTATTTGGATGCTTAGAACAGACTTGAATAAGGCTAATTACATTTGCTAATTATTACATACCTAACAATGAGCAAGGCTGATCATCCCAAATCAATACCCCGTTCATGATTTCTCCCCATAATCCCTTTATTCCATTAGTCCTAAGAGCTCTATCTAACTCTCTCTTGAAAACATTCAGTGAATTGACCTCCACCACCTTCTGTGGCAGAGAATTCCACACTTCACAACTCTCTGCGTGAAAAATATTTTCCGCACCTCAGTCCGAAATGGCCTACCCCTTATTGTTGAACTGTGACCCCTGGTTCTGGACTCCCTCAGTCCAATCCCTTAAGAATTCTATATGTTTCTGCGATCCCCTCTCTTCCACCTAAATTCCAGTGAATTCAGTCTGTGTTTCTGTGCCTATTTATCAATTAATTCAAGAGAGCGATTCTCCGTTCCTGCTGTGTCTGTCTGGTACACATGCAAACAGAAAGGAACACTTCAATAATCATGGCCATATTGAAATGACCAACGTATATGACAGACAGCTATATCATTTTGTTGTCTAATCTGCAGATTTGAAAATAAAATCCACACCTATTGATGTTTAATTCCTTGGATTTCCAGGCTAGAGTTTAGTTTGAGGACAGTGAAGCACCTGTTGGACACTTGCGAGGGAGATGAACGATGCACCTCTGTTGTTAGTGACACCACCACCCAATACATTATCGCCACTGTTGTGCAGTCAGTGATGTGTCTGCTATGTGGCTACAACTGGGGAGGCCGATGACAGAGCACACTAGAGATTACATTACCAGTGATTCCAGTGGTGTGTCAAATGGGTGGGAAACAGGCCTTTCGGCCCGACGTGTCCATGCAGAACGAAACGCCTATCTATGGTGATCTCATTCACTTGTATTTGTCCCATTTCCCTCCAATCCTATCCAAGACAAACAGCTGTCCAAATGCTGTTTATTTGCTGTGATGGTATCTGCTCCCACCATCTCTTATGTAAAGATTGCTCCACCTTTGATGTGGAATACCCGCCCATCCTTGGTGCACAGGCGGATGAGGGATGCTGTTTTAGTGGCGATTGAAATAATAAGAGATATGGATCGGGTCAACGAATAGAGTATGGGAATCAAGATCCTGGCGACAGGTTTAAGATGAGGGGGGAGATTGAATAGGAATCTGAGGGTTCATTTTTCACACAAAGGGAGTGAAATAACAGTGATGGGTCTGTATAAGCAGTGACATGATCTAATTGAATCTAACTGCTATGTTTTACATTTGATATGATGTAAAATAAAGAACCCCTTCTTTTTAGTTCAAATGTTTGACTATAAAGGGTTAACTGAAGTACAGTATCCATAATTAATCGCATCTGTAATCAGCACTAACTCCATCTTCCTGCTCTATCCACGCTGGTACACACGACAAGTGAAGTTGCATTAATTTGTTATTTTCATCTTAATCAACAGTGGTTAAAAATACTAATTGTCTCTTTCCGGCACATAATTGAAAGAAAAACACATAATGCGGAAAAGTAAAGTGCAGCTTCAGATCTGAGAAAGGGGGAGATAGGTAACTGTGCCCTTTGTCCAGTGGGGAATGTTTTTAATAACAGTCCCTGCTCATTTAAGTGTTTATTTCAGTTTGTACCGGTAGCAGGTTTAAAGTGCGCGATAGGAGATATGCCCTCTTGTTTTAATTAATAAATAAGCACATAAATAAAGTCTGCGTGTGTGGCATCTTTCTCTGTACCGCTGTGTGTACAGCCCAGGCGGATGAGTTGCTAATTTACACTCAAACCGAACTTGCTGCCTGGTCTGTGGATTTGAATTCGCATCTACCTGTCGACTGGTACGAAGTTGTCCACTACAAAATATACTAAAAAGATTGAACAGAGCCACAGCTAGTGTTCACCGGCTGGAACTAAAACAACATTTCCACTTCTCAAATTCCTGTTTGAACACGACGGAAGGGTTAATTTGTTAATATTTTGTTAAATAAAATGTATTCATTAATACATTAATACCCCTGCACCTATTGTCTATTGTCCATTGTCTAATGCTGCGATCCAGTAGTCATCCGTAACGACCGCGTAACACTCTTCCACCAGAGTCTGAAGAAGGGTCTTGACGAGAAACGTCACCCATGCTTTCTCTCCAGAGGTGCTGCCCCGCTGAGATAGACCAGCAGTTTGTGTATACCTTCTATTTCAACAGGCATCTGCAGTTCTTTTCTACCCACCACAACTCTCTATTAGGCAGTTCTGAATCAAAACGATCAATTAAGCATAACATTCCGTCCATCTTAGTCTCTTGAATCAACCCACCATTCAAGGCCTGTTCCAATGTTCAAACTCCATGTAAACATTATCACTGACCTGACCTTTTTTTTTCAACTTTCTCAATTGATTGTTGAAGTGAACGTTCCTTACGACACTTAAGAAGTCTACGCACTGCGGCATTCCCTGTCAATGCGATTACACTTTAAATCGCTTACCAGGATGGATCCATTATTCAGACAGCTAACTGAGAACTCTCTTCATACTTGGAACTCTAAATCTGGTGGACTGTCGAGTTATTTGTAACAGAAACCCATCAAACTGGTCATCAGACTCCAACCATACAGCCTCGTTTGACGTTTCCCCCCACAACAGCGTTTAGGATAAAGGGAGATTATTGATTTTAGTGCAAAGTTTTTATTTTAGGGCAGAAAATGAAGTTTTGGGCTAAATGCGAACCTATGTAATATTGCTACACGATCATACAGGTAAATGAATTACAATTTAAAGGATAGTCTAAAAACGATCAGAGATTTATGGCGCGACATTACGTCGTTTAAATGGGCCAAATGGATAATTCCCGTATAAAAACGTGAGCGGCATCGCAGGATGTTCCGAGATTATTACGGAATTATTTAAATCATGAAGCCAGATGGACATAGATTCCTGTCATTTTATTACATTCTATGTTCTGACAGATGGGGCACCGCCAACCTATCCCCGCAGAAGACGACTCGTCACACATTATATCTGCGAAATTAAGTCGACTTGATCATGCAAATCCGTTTGATACCCATAGAGCGAATTCCTATTTTCAAAATTTATCACACATGAATTCAAATTGCTTATAATATCATTTGAATGGTTAAATAGATTGCATTACTGCACAATGTGTAAAAATAGTTGATCCTAATTGTTGTTCAGTGAATGTTGCTGATGTGACTGAGGAAGACGCTAATTGCCGCAATGGTCATCCGTAATGTTATATAAAATGTACCCGCAACAGAAAATGTAGCGAGTTGTATCTTTTTGTACAACTGATCGCTACTTCAGCCAGACAATGGAATATCCAGTAATTTACACCATGATGAGAATTTATTGCCCAGTTCTTGCAGCAGCAGGTGTTCCTGCTAAGGTGCTGGATCTTTGTGCTATTGGTGTTCCTCCGTGTTAATATTGCGCGTTCTGCACCGTAGAATACTCCTACCCCGCTATCTATGTTTCCAGGTCATTGCATGAATTCTGTCGGTGGAAACTGCAAAGGGAAACATTTTTTCTAAGGATTTTAATTTATGTTACTTGCATATTTTAAGTGTTGATGAACGTTTGAATGGGATTTTCAATTCTTTCAGACATTTATATGTATTACGGAATTGCCATATAATGCAATATGGATGTGTGCTTTTATTAATGGAAGTTGCTCTATTCCAGAAGTATTTACTTCAAGAAACAAATAGAACAGGTCGTTTGATTTCCCCCTAATATTATCTCCTGGGAAGTCTGACAGGCCATAACAATTCGAAATCCAAGTCACTGCTGAGTGAACTCTGGGCCCTGTTATCTATCTCTGGCGTCAATCAGTCCCGGCGCCATCAAGGCGTGGAAATGTACTGAAATGGTAATACTGTGCTCTTCTTCAGAAGGGGAAATGTTTAAAGATTGAAGGACGGACGCGCTTTATCACTGATAGCAAAGTTACTGGTGCAGATTCTGATGCACAGATGGAAAATTAGTACTAATCACGGAGAGGTCTACGTGATTTAAACATCATAACTATATAGTTATGCGGCACAGAAACAGGATATTCGGCCAAAATCGCCCATGCTGACCATAATGCCCCATTTACACTAGTACCACCTGCCGGCGCATCGCCCATATCCGTCTAAACCTTTCCTATACGTATTTTCACGGAAGAAAAATCATATCTCGAACACTCAATTGCATGTTTGAGGTGATAGCCAAGGAGATGGATGAAGGTTGGGGTGTAAATGTTACCTATATGCATATTGGTAAGATTTTTGAAAAGCTCCCTCATGGCAGGTTGATCCAGAATGCTAAAACACAAGAGATGTGCCGCTTTATTATAAACTGGACGCAAAATTGACTTGGTGGGTAGAAGGCACGGTACCGGTTTCGGATTAGGTTTGTTGTTGTCTCATGTAACGATGTACAGTGAAAACCATTGTTGCTCTTGATATCCAAACTTATCAGATAATACTATTACATGTCAGATACTACTTTTAGAACATCTATGAACAAACCACTGATTCCCATACTATCTAGACCACACTTCATCCCAAACTGATTCATGTAACGACTCAATCACCTAGTCCCAATTCCACCGTCTATGCCGCATCTGCGCCCATAACAGGTAATCGGAGATGTCCTCATTCTTTAGGAAACTGGGGTTCCCCTCTTCCTTTATAGAAGAGGCCCTATCTAGGGCTCCTCTATATCCCGCAGCCCCGTTCTTGCTCCCATCACCCCTTTCATAAATAGGACGGAGCCCCGCTTGTCCTCACCTTCCACACCATCAGCCGTCACACACAGCAAATAATCCTCCAACATCTTCGCCACTTCCCACGGGATCCTGCTACTGGGCACATCTTGCCATCTCCACCCCGTTCTGCTTTCCACAGAGACCGTTCCCTCCGCAACTCCATGGTCAACTCGTCCCATCCCACCCATAAAACACCCCCTCCCCAGGTACTTTCCCCTGCGACCGCGGGAGATGGAACACCTGTCCCTTTACCTCCCTACGCGACTCCATCAAAGGACCTCGACAGTCTTTTTAGGTGAGGCTGGGGTCCACCTGCACCTCCTACAGCCTCCTCTATTGTAATTGCTGCTTCAGATATCAACTCCTGTAGAGCGGCGAGAACAAACGGAGGCTCGGTGATCGTTACGCTGAACAACTCCGCTCAGTCCGCCTTAACCTGCATGATCTCCCGGTTGATCAGCACTTTAACTCTACGTCCCATTCCCAATCTGACCTTTGCTCCATTGTCAGAGTGAGGCCCAGTGCAAATTGCAGGAATAGAACCGCTTCATATCGCTTGGGTCGTTCATATCGCTTGGGTCGTAAATACCCCAGCGATATGAACATTGACTTCTCGAACATCAAATAGCCCTTGCGTTCCCTCTCTCTCTGCATCCCCTCCCCTTCCCAAATCCCCCACCAGTCTTACTGTCTCCGACTACATTCCATCTCTGTTCCGCCCACTCCACAGACATCAGTCTCAAGAGGGTGTCGACCCGAAACGTGACCCAGTACTTCTCTCCAGAGCTGCTGCCTGTCCCGCTGAGTTACTCCAGAATTTTGTGTTTACCTTCATGTCCGATAATACCGTACATACATATAATCCTGTCAAATTCAAGTACAATAGCCAGGGCACAGGAACACATATCGTTTCCATAGTTCTCAGCATTGTTGCGCTCAGTTCCACAGCTGAACCCTAATGTCCACAATTGGTTGTAGGTGAATAGGACAGTATCCTAACTTATGGAAGGGTCAGTCAGACATCTGATAACCGGTGAAGAAGCTGTTCCTGAGCCTGGCACTGCCTGATTGAAAGCCTCTGTGCCATTTGTCCGATGGGAGAAGGGAGCAGTTAGTGTAAACGGCGTGAAATATATATTTGATTAGATCGGTTACTGTTCCGCTAAGGAGTGAGGATAGAAATTCTGGTCGGTGTGAAAGACTTGTCTACACGTACAGCTCCCTGCAATGTCTTGCAGCTCCCTGTCTTGGGAACAACTGCTTCCAAAGTATGTTCTGATGAAACCCGACAGTATGCTTTCTCTGGTGAATCTGATGAATCTGTAGTAGTTTGCAAGTCACCAAAGAATGCCGATTATTTTAATTATCCTAAGGAAATAGTGACGATGCAATTTGCCTTCTGGACTGTCGTATCAATGTGGTTGGTGCTTAACAGATCATCAACACCAAAATGTTTGGTTCTTCATTAATAACGGTATCAGAGAATATGGGGTGAAGGCAGGAGAAGGGGTTGAAAGGGAGAGATAGATCAACCATTATTGAATGGTGTAGACTAAGTGGATCGAATGGCCCAATTATGCTCCTATGACTTTTGAACATATTCGGCGGATAGAGTAAAATGCATGGGCATTGGGAGCATTGATATACATGGGTGCCAACAAGCTTCGACTCAGAAATTTGTAGGTGGCCAGAATGTTATCTGCTGTGTTGGTCTTCATTGATACTCTGGCTGCGCAGGTCACGTGACAAATTGTGGAAGTAATTCTGTATTTTTCATTTCTTTCAGTTAATTTAACGGCAATTGTGATCATGTGCCGCACCAAATGTGGTCTCTCAAAATACATTACCCGCTATTTCGTGGCCATGGCGGCAGCAGATCTGATGGTGGTTGTCATTGCTGTTATTTTGGAGAAGATCAATTATATCTATTTATTTGCAAATATCTTGCTCGTACCACCCGCATGTTCTGTGACACTTGTTCTGGAGATGGTTGCCATGGATTGTTCTGTATGGTACACGGTTGCATTCACGTTTGGTCGCTTCATCGCCATCTGCTGTCAAAAGCTGCGTAATCGATATTGCACCGAAAGAACATCATGCGTGGTCATAGGGACAGTGGGCCTACTGAGCTGTGCTCAGTCATTTCCATTTTACTTTGTAGTGGATCCACGCCGCTGCGTTCCAAAAGCTGAATACTTACCTCCTCCGTGTGGCGAGCCTATGAGTCATTTGATAGTATTATGACGCCGCTTGTGCCGATATTTCTATTTCTTCTGTACAATGCTTTAACCGTCAGGTACATTACTGCAGCGAATAGAGGCCGCCGGGGACGCCGGAACAGCAGTGAGATTGAGAAGGATCCAGAGGTGGCGAATCGCAGAAAGTCAATGATTTTGTTGTTCGCTATATCAGCCAATTTCACAGTATTGTGCATGCCCTATGTCGTACATTCTCTGAACTGGCAAGTGGAAAACTATACCTACGCGGACAAATATTTCAGCACGCCGATATATATTCTGCAACAATTCGGGTTCATTTTCCTGTTACTCAGTTCCTGTAGCAACACATGTATCTATGCATTGACACTGAGGAAATTCAGGGAGGAGCTGAAGAATGGCGTGAGTTATCTCGTTACATTAAACGGTTTGCTGTGTAAACAATGTAAATCTGCTTAACCGTCCCATGAGCAACGAGATAAATATTCAAGAGAGGAGTTCTCTTGCCTATCGGGAGATTGCTTTTCTCATATCTCACCATATTTTTTAGTATATATTATATCGAATATGATTCCTCAGATTCGGCACCAGCATTGTTATTATTACAACTACACACCATGATTGCTGTCCATTATAACATCAGATTAATGTCTCCTGTGGAAGGCAAAGACAGTTTACACAAAATGTCATCTTTACTTTGGTGAAATGGTTGAATTATGCCTTTTCAGTAACGAAATTCAACAAAAGATTTTAGAACCAAGATAAGAGGAAAGCAAATACCTTTCTCCCATAACCTCTTAAGTATAATTGGAAATCACGGATATCTTCTTTACGGAAAGGACAAAAAATGCTCGAGTAACAAATCAGGTCAGGCAGCATCTCTGGAGAGAAGTAATAGATGATGTTTCGAGGTCTAGACCCTTCTTTAAACAAAGTCAAGGAAGAGGGAAACTAGAACTATCATTCCATACTTCTAGTTTCCCTCTTCCCTGAACCTCAGTCTGAAGAAGGATCTCGACCCGAAACGTAACATTGTTTTTTTTCAACAGATGCTGCCTGACCCACCTCAGTAATTTGTGCCTATCTTCGTTGCAAACCAGTACCTGCACTTCTTTCCTAGGCATGCCTTCGTAAACGTATCCACAGATCTCACCCATAAACAGATTATATAGTTGTTTTATTGGTGTGTGTGTGTGTGTGTGTGAGAGAGAGAGAGAGAGAGAGAGAGAGAGAGAGAGAGAGAGAGAGAGAGAGACAGAGTGTGTGTGTGTGTGTGTGTGTATGTGAGTGTGTTTTTGTGTGTTTGTGTGTGTGTGTGTGTGTGTCTGTCTGTGTGTGTGTGGGTGTGTGTGTGTGTGTGTGTGTGTGTGTGTGTGTGTGTGTGTGTGTGTGTGTGTGTGTGTGTATGTGTGTGTGTGTGTGTGTGTGTGTGTGTGTGTGTGTGTGTGTGTGTGTGTGTTGGGCGCGGGCGGGGGGAAGGGTGTAGGTGTTCTGTACGTCGTCCGATCTGGTTCATTTATCAATCACGTCGTAAGCAGAGAAGAAAAGACGGCTCGGAGCATTGCCTGAAAGATCCACAGGAATTCTTTCAACATGTGGTTTTCATTCATAATCCACGTCATTCACTAGTTCCGCAGTTTAAGAAAAATCGCTTTAGGAACTTACGTGCTGTATTATTTTAATAAACCCGCTTCTATACATGCTGTGGCATTATATTTAGTGTATACTTTTCTCGTATAACCATATAACCACATAACAATTGCAGCACGGAAACAGGCCATCTCGACTTTTCTTGTCCGTGCCGAACACGTATTCTCCCCTAGTCCCATATACCTGCGCTCAGACCATAACCCTCCATTCCTTTCCCGTCCATATAACTATCCAATTTATTTTTAAATGATGAAAACGAACCTGCCTCCACCACCTTCACTGGAAGCTCATTCCACACAGCCACCACTCTCCGAGTAAAGATGTTCCCCCTCATGTTACCCCTAAACTTCTGTCCATTAATTCTCAAATCATGTCCCCTTGTTTGAATCTTCCCTACTCTCAGTGGGAAAAGCTTATCCAGGTCAACTCTGTCTATCCCTCTCATCATTTTAAAGACCTCGATAAAGTCCCCCCTTAACCTTCTGCGCGCCAAAGAATAAAGCCCTAAATTGTTCAACCTTTCTATGTAACTTAGTTGCTGAAACCCAGGCAACATTCTAATAAATCTCCTCTGTACTCTCTCTATTTTGTTGACATCCTTCCTATAATTAGGCGACCAAAATTGTACACCATACTCCATAATTGGCCTCACCAATGCCTTGTACAATTTTAACATTACATCCCAACTTCTATACTCAATGCTGTGATTTATAAAGGTCAGCACACCAAAAGCTTTCTTTACCACCCTATCTACATGAGATTCCACTTTCAGGGAACTGTGCACAGTTATTCCCAGATCCCTCTGTTCACCTACATTCTTCAATTCCCTACCATTTACCATGTGCGTCCTATTTTGATTTGTCCTGCCAAGATGTAGCACCTCACACTTATCAGCATTAAACTCCATCTGCCATCTTTCAGTCCACTCTTCCAACTGGCATACATCTCTCTGTAGACTTTGAAAATCTACTTCATTATCCACAACCCCACCTATCTTAGTATCATCTGCATACTTACTAATCCAATTTACCACATCAGCATCCAGATCATTGATGTACATGACAAACAACAGTGGACCCAACACAGATCCCTGTGGCACCCCACCAGTCACTGGCCTCCAACCTTACAAACAACCATCCACCATATATTATCTCTAAGTATCCTTTCCATTAATTTTCCCACCACTGACGTCAAACTAACAGGCCTATAATTGCTTGGTTTACTCTTAGACCTCTTTTTAAACAATGGGACAACATGCGCAGTTCGCCAAACCTCCGGCACTATTGCCGTTTCTAATGACATTTGAAATATTTCTGTCATAGCCCCTGCTATTTCTACACTAACTTCCCTCAATGTCCTAGGGAATATCCTGTCCGGACCTGGAGACTTATCCACTTTTATATTTCTCAAAAGTGTCAGTACTTCCTCTTCTTTGAATCTCATAGTTTCCATAGCTACTCTACTTGTTTCCCTTACCTCACATAATTCAATATCCTTCTCCTTGGTGAATACCGAAGAAAATAAATTGTTCAATATCTCCCCCATCTCTTTTGGCTCTGCAGATAGCTGTCCACTCTGATTCTCTAATGGACCAATTTTATCCCTCGTTATCCTTTTGCTATTAATATAGCTGTAGAAACCCTTTGTATTTATTTTCACCTTACTTGCCAAAGCAACCTCATATCTTCTTTTAGCTTTTCTAATTTCTTTCTTAAGATTCTTTTTACATTCTTTATACTCCTCAAGCACCTCATTTACTCCATGCTGCCTATAATTATTGTAGATCTCTTTCTTTTTCAGAACCAAGTGTCCAATTTCCCTTGAAAACCATGGCTGTTTCCAATTTTTACTATTTCCTTTCAACCGAACAGGGACATAAAGATTCTGTACTCTTAAAATTTCACCTTAAATGTCTTCAATTTCTCTTCCACATCTTTCCCATAAAACAAACTGTCCCAATTTACTCCTTTTAAATCATTTCGCATCTCCTCAATGTTAGCCTTTCTCCAATCAAAAATCTCAACTCCCGGTCCAGTTCTGACCATCTCCATAATTATATTGAAACTAATGGTATTGTGATTACTGGTCCCGAACAGTTCCCCAACGCATACCTCTGCCACCCGACCCGTCTCATTTCCTAACAGGAGGTCCAGCACCGCCCCTTCTCTAGTAGGTACATCTATGTATTGCTGCAAAAAACTATCCTGCACACATTTTACAAACTCCAACCCATCCAGCCCATATACAGAATGTGTTTCCCAGTCTATGTGTGGAAAATTGAAATCTCCCACAATCACTACCTTGTGCTTACTACTAATATCTGCAATCTCCTTACATATTTGCTCTTCCAATTCTCGCTCCCCAGTTGGCGGTCTATGTGTATATCACATTCATTTCATTTACAAGCCGAACATGTTACATGTAATTTCCCAGGACGAGTAACTGTACCTGCACCAACACGTGCATTTATACACTGTCACAGAGGACATTTAGGGGGGAGCTGAATAATGGGGTTAACTAGTTGTTTACACTAAATGTATACAATTGAGCAACATTTATGAATGCTGTCACATGCAACTACAGCTGCAGCTCATGTGGAGCGCCCATTTATTCATTCTAAAGAAATTACAGATTCGTTGACACGCCATCCATCCGATGTAAGGTCGGTGCATGGCTATTGCGAGACTTTTAATTCCAGGGACGGCAGCACAATTAATTTAATTTACTCGGGGCAGTGCGTCAAAGTGGTGGGGGAGTGGTTGTTGCATTCGGAGAAGTGCATTCCCACTCAATAGATTATAGATCCCTGGAAAATGAGTGCATATATGATCCCTGCAAAATGAGTGCCTATCCTTCTGTAGCAACTGGTATAACTAACTCAAAAATAAAATATAGGTCTCATATAAGAAGTACCAGAATCGTAGAGCTTTACATAGAAATAGTACACACCTGTTGGCTCATGCGCTTTCAGTTTGGAAACTACCCGTTTTTTTAAATAGAAATGAAGTCCACAAGAGCTAAATAAATAAAACACAAAATATGAACATTTCTGGAGTAACTCACAGGTAAGGCAGCATCTCTGGGACCGTCTTTCCGTTCACTTCAGATCCGTTTAGTTTATTGTGACGTGTACCGAGTGTTAGTGAAACACATTCGTTGCGTGCTAACCAGTCAGCAGAAAGACAAAACATAATTACAATCGAGCCACTTATAGTGTATAGTTACATAATAAGGACATTGCGTTTCAAGAATGGAGATTTAATTGTAGAGCGATTGTAATGTGTTTGTAGAGCTGCTTTTGTGTCTTCTGCGCACATAGTCGCCTGGGTTGTACGCCATCTTGGTCAAGTTCTGCCAGACGCAGGAGAGTATTAGTAGAGGGAAATTGATCGGATCTCTGTTGAAGGACCAAACGGAGGGAGTTGCGGCTTTTCTAATGGGGATTGGAGGTGTAGACGGACTGGACGTTCATGATGAACATGAGGCAGTGGAGAACTGGAAATTGAAATATATTAAGGAATTGAAGGGCGTTTGAGATGTATTGTACGTTGGTGGGAGCGACTGGGCAAGGTGTGATAGGACGCAATCGAGTTACGTGACGATGTGTTCCGTGGGTCAGGCAGTGGTTTGCCGGGCGTATTCCTGTTTGTGGATTTTCGTGAGGAAATATAGAGGACAATGCAAGGCTGGGGAACGATGAGGTTGAAGGCTGCATTTATTTCTGAATAAATAAACCCTGAATAAATATTTTTTGATATAGATTATCCGTAACACATGATGGGTGCAGTGGGTTGGTAACAAATTTGCGACAGGGGGGCGTTAAAATGAACAGTTAAAATAATATAATTATTGTAAATTATTTACAATAAATATAACCGATCAATAGCTCAGTCCGTCTTAACCAACTTAATCTCCCGATGGCCCAGCACTTCAACTCCCCCTCCCATACCCAATCTGACCTTTACGTCCTGGGCCTCCTCTGTTGCCAGAGTGAGGCCCAGCGCAAATTGGAGGAACAGCACCTCATATTTCGCTTGGGTAGTTTACACCCCAGCGGTATGAACATTGACTTATCTAATTTTAGGTAGCCCTTGCTTTCTCCCTCCTTCCGATCCCTCTTCCCATCCCCCTATATCTCCCCCCCCCCCCCCCCCCCCCCCCCCCCCCCCCCCCGCTCATTACTATGCGTACTCTTTTGACCACCTAGTTCAGGTGGTTATTTGAGCTCCCAACATAGATTAGGATGTCCTTTCAATGATTTACATACCATAGACGATGGCTGCAGATTATGTCGATCTCTCAGTAGATCATATCCTGGTGATTTTAATGCCCGTTCCCCGATGCTCAGGTGTGTTGGGAGGAAATACGTAAATATTTTTTGTGCAATAATAGGTAAAGTTACCAATAAGTGAAGTTGTGGATTCAAGTAGGACTGTCTCGCGACGGGCTTTTATGAAAGTTCCAATTATGTGCAGGAGGGGCTCACTCAGGCACTCACTCCCACTCCGCCATTCACCCGTTGCACACCTGATCTAGTTAGAAACGTAATCAGAGTTTCCGGCTATCCACGTACCTATTTACCGCATACATCTCAGGAATATAGCCGCACTTACTGTAAAAAGTTCACAACCTGATTCCACCCTCCATTACAGATAACAGGGTTGAATACTAGACGCAGTCTGGGAGGATACATAATTTCAGCCGTGCATTAAACGGTTAGGTTAGTAGGTTTATCCATTTCGCGTTTAGCGAGACACATTGAATTGCAATGCTTTGCCTGCTATCCAAACAATTCATATGTACCTCACATAAACAAACTCAAGGCAAATTCAAGTGCAATACACGGGAAGATGCAGACCGTAAAATATGCAGATCTCGGCATTGTAGCGCACCCGTTCAATGTAAAAGTGTATATGTCCAGATTAGGCTATGATGTATATTTGAGATTACGGGAGGTCTCGTCAGACGGCTGATAAGAAATTGTCCATTAGTCCGACGATGCGCTCTTTAAAACTTCCATATCATCTAGCGGACTGGGGGTCGGCGGTGGGGGGAGAGGAAGGAATGGTCCAGGTAGGACAGGTCATTGATTATGCTGGCTGTTTTTCCGAGACAACGTGAAGCGTAGCTGGAGTCAATGGTGGGAATCCCATTCTGTGTGATAGAATGCTTTACTTAGCAATGTTACAACATTTTGAGATTTTAATAATCAAGTCTTCAATTTATCCCATCAGATAAAGCATAAAAATGAGTTTAATTTGAAGCCTAATTCACTTTCATATGTAATATTGCTACAGGATCATACAGGTAAATGAATTACAATTTAAAGGAAAGTCTATAAACGATCAGAGATTTATAGCGCGACATTACGTCTTTTAAATGGGCCAAATGGATAAATCCCGTATAATAACGTGAGCGGCATCGCAGGATGTTCCGAGATTATTATGGAATTATTTAAATCATGATGCCAGATGGACACAGATTCCTGTCATTTTATTACATTCTATGTTCTGACAGATGGGGCACCGCCAACCTATCCCCGCAGAAGTCGACTCGCCACACATTATATCTGCGAAATTAAGTCGACTTGATCATGCAAATCCGTTTGATACCCACAGAGCGAATTCCTATTTTCAAAACTTATCACACATGAATTAAAATTGCTTATAATATCATTTGAAGGGTTAAATATATTGCATTACTGCACAATGTGTAAAAATAGTTGATCCTAATTGTTTGTTTAATGACTGTTGCTGATGTGACTGAGGAAGACGCTAATTGCCGCAATGGTCATCCGTAATGTTATATAAAATGTACCCGCAACAGAAAATGTAGCGAGTTGTATCTTTTTGTACAACTGATCGCTACTTCAGCCAGACAATGGAATATCCAGTAATTTACACCATGGTGAGAATTTATTACCCAGTTCTTGCAGCAGCAGGTGTTCCTGGTAAGGTGCTGGATCTTGGTGCTATTGGTGTTCCTCCGTCTTTATATTGCGCTTTCTGCACCGTAGAATACTCCTACACCGCTATATATCTTTTCAGGTCATTGCATGAATTCTGTCGGTGGAAACTGCAAAGGGAAACATTTTTTCTAAATATTTTAATTTATGTTACTTGCATATTTTAAGTGTTGATGAACGTTCGAATGAGATTTTCAATTCTTTCAGACATTTATATGTATTACGGAATTGCCATATAATGCAATATGGATGTGTGCTTTTATAAATGGAAGATGCTCTATTCCAGAAATATTTACATCAAGTAACAAATAGAACAGGTCGTTTGATTTCCCCCTAATATTATCTCCTGGGAAGGCTGACAGGCCAACACAATTCTAAATCCAAGTCACTGCTGAGTGAACTCTGGGCCCTGTTATCTATCTCTGACGTCAATCAGTCCCTGCGCCATCAAGGCGTGGAAATGTACTGAAATTGTAATACTGTGCTCTTCTTCAGAAGGGGAAATGTTTAAAGATTGAAGGACGAACGCGCTTTATCACTGATAGCAAAGTTACTGGTTCAGATTCTGAGGCACAGATGGAAAATCAGTGCTAATCACGGAGACGTCAACGTGATTTAAAAATCATAACTATATAGTTATGCGGCACAGAAACAGGATATTCGGCAAAAATCGCCCATGCTGACCATAATGCCCCATTTACACTAGCACCACCTGCCAGCGCATTGCCCATATGCCTCTAAACCTTTCCTATACGTACTTTTACCGAAGCGAAATCATATCTCGAACACTCAATTGCATGTTTGAGGTTATAGCCAAGGAGATGGATGAAGGTTGGGGTGTAAATGTTACCTATATGCATATTGGTAAGATTTTTGAAATGTTCCCGCATGCCAGGTTGATCCAGAATGCTAAAACACAAGGGATGTGCCGCTTTTTTATAAACTAGACGCTAAATTGACTTGGTGGGTAAAAGGCACGGTACCGGTTTCGGATTAGTTTTGTTGTTGTCTCATGTAACGATGTACAGTGAAAACCATTGTTGCTCTTGATATCCAAACTTATAAGATAATACTGTTACATGTCAGATACTACTTTTAGAACATCTATTAACAAACCACTGATTCCCATACTATCTAGACCACACTTCTTCCCAAACTGACTCATGTAACGACTCAATCACCTAGTCCCAATTCCTCCGTCTATGCCGCATCTGCGCGCATAACAGGTCATCGGAGATGTCCTCACTCTTTATGAAACTGGTTTCCCCTCCTTCCTTTATAGCAGAGGCCCTATCTAGGGCTCCTCTATATCAAGCAGCCGGAGCAGCGCCGTTCTTACTCCCATCCCCCCATTCGTAAAAAGGGCGGAGCCCCGCTTGTCCTCACCTTCCACACCATCAGCCGCCACACACAGCATATAATCCTCCAACAACTTCGCCACCTCCCACGGGATCCCACTACTAGGCATATCTTGCCGTCTCCACCCTTTTCTGCTTTCCACAGAGACCGTTCCCTCCGCAACTCCATGATCAACTCGTCCCATTCCACCCATAAAACACCGCCTCCCCAGGTACTTTCCCCTGCGACCGCGGGAGATGGAACACCTGTCCCTTTACCTCCCTACGCGACTCCATCAAAGGACCCCGACAGTCTTTTTTAGGTGAGGCAGAGGTCCACCTGCACCTACTCCAGCCTCCTCTATTGTAATTGCTGCTTCAGATGTCAACTCCTGTAGAGCGGAAGGACAAACGCAGGCTCGGTGATCGTTACGCTGAACAACTCCGCTCAGCCCGCCTTAACGTGCATGCTGTCCCGGTTGATCAGCACTTTAACTCAACGTCCCATTCCCAATCTGACCTTTGCTCCATTGTCAGAGTGCAAATTGCAGGAATAGAACCGCATAGTTCGCTTGGGACGTAAATACCCCAGCGATATGAACATTGACTTCTCGAACATCAAAGAGCCCTTGCTTTCCCTCTCTCTGCATCCCCCCCCCCCCCCCAGTTCCCCCACCAGTCTTACTGTCTCCGACTACATTCCATCTCTGTTCCGCCCACTCCACAGACATCAGTCTCAATAGGGTGGCGACCCGAAACGTGACCCATTCCTTCTCTCCAGAGATGCTGCCTGTCCCGCTGAGTTACTCCAGCATTTTGTGTTTAGCTTCATGTCCGATAATACCGTACATACATATAATCCTGTCAAATTCAAGTACAACATCCAGGGCACAGGAGCACATATCGTTTCCATAGTTCTCAGCATTGTTGCGCATCAGCTCCACAGCCGAACCCTAATGTCCACAATGGGTTGTAGGTGAATAGGACAGTATCCTAACTTATGGAAGGGTCAGTCAGACATCTGATAACCGGTGAAGAAACTGTTCCTGAGACTGGCACTGCCCGATTGAAAGCCTCTGTACCATTTGTCCGATGGGAGAAGGGAGCAGTTAGTGTAAACGGCGTGAAACATATATTTGATTAGATCGGTTACTGTTCCGCTAAGGAGTGAGGATAGAAATTCTGGTCGGTGTGAAGGACTTGTCTACATCTACAGCTCCCTGCAATGTCTTGCAGCTCCCTGTCTTGGGAACAGCTGCTTCCATAGTATGTTATGATGAAACCCGACAGTCTGCATTCTCTGGTGAATCTGATGAATCTGTAGTAGTTTGCGAGAGTCACCAAAGAATGCCGATTTTTTTCATTATCCTAACGAAATAGTGACGATGCAATATGCCTTCTGGACTGTCGTATAAATGTGGTTGGTGCTTAACAGATCATCAACACCAAAATGTTTGGTTCTTGATTAATAACGGTATCA
>NC_045972.1:50431012-50433512 GCF_010909765.2 Amblyraja radiata | reverse complement strand
CATCAGATAAAGATTAAAATGAAGTTTAATTTGACGCCTAATTCACTTTCATATCTTCAGTATTATAAAGGTTATGGCCATTTTCATACTCGGAAATTAGCATCTCGTTCCCTATTGTTTTTCCGTTGACTTAACACAAAAGCTGTGATCAAGGACAGTCAAAAGCCCATAACTTTCTTAAAAATTAAGAGAGCTGAAATGAATGTTCAGTTATTATAGATTGAAGCATTCTGAAACAAATATTAAACAATCTTACTTGGATGACTGGAAATTAAAGCATATAGTTAATTACCCAATTGTAGCTAATTACAAATTCCAATTACTAGATCTAAACATCTATCCATTTCTTAAGAAAAGATAAACATTTTGATTTGTATCTTTTTATTTGAATTTCACAGCAGTTTGCTTACATACAATGATAACAGACAGTGACAGTCAAGGCATAATTGTGCAACAGTATGTAAGCGACCCTCAAACCCCTTACCCATACCCACCTTCAACCCACCCAAATCAGGTCGGAACCAAACGGGGACAAACAACACTCACATACATACACATCCACACAAGTATGGTAAGATAAACGAAACAAAAAGTACTAAAAAAAACTAAAAAAATAAAATAAAAATAAAAAATAAATAAAAAAAATTTAAAAAAGGGGTCACTAATAACAGTAAATAAATAAGTAATTAAATAAATAAGTGTGGGGAGGGGGGGGGTTAAGGGGAGAGCAGCTGCAGTAGAGCAGAACAATGGTGGAGAGCACTCAGTCCTCTTCCGAGTCCGGGGACAAGTTAAGAGAGTTAACACGTTCCAAGAAAGGGTTCCATATATCTAGGAATGTCTTGGTAGAGCCTTTGAGAGAGAACCTAAGTTTTTCAAGCTTTAAATTGTAAAGCACCTCCTTAATCCAGCGGGTGTGTGTCGGGGGACAGGTGAGCCTCCGGTTAAGCAAGTTCAGTCTCCGGGCTAACAAGGTTGTAAAAGCTAGGACCCGTTTCACCGCAACAGAGAGGTTGGTGTTGGGGGGGGGGGGGGGGGGGGGGGGGGGGGGGGGGTACCTAAATTGGCTGACAGTGGGTTTGGAGGCATAGTCTGGCCGTAGGCTCTGCTTATCAAGTCGAAAGCACTCCTCCAAAAGGCTGCTAGCTTAGGGCAAGACCAAAACATATGGCTATGGTTGGCAGGAGATTTATTACATCTGTTGCAGGTGTCCCTAACAGCGGGGTAAATTCTAGATAATCTTGCATTTGTGTAGTGGACTTTGTGAAGGACTTTGCATTGGATTAGGCCATGACGGGCACATAGGGAGGAAGAATGGATCAAATCCAAGGCAGAGTCCCATTGCAGGTCTGTTAGTTTCGTATTCAGCTCACCCTCCCACGCAGCTTTTAATGAGGTATGAAGTTTCAATATAACCGACCCTAACAAGTTATACAAAACAGAGATGCATTTATTCCGTTTGGGATCTAGAGCTAAAATGATATCGGTCAGGGTTTCAGGGGGGCGATTTGGGAAATGGGGGGAATGTCTTCTTCACAAAATCCCTAATCTGGAAAAAATGAAAAAGGTGGAGTTTGGGAGGCTATAGTT
Organism: Amblyraja radiata; assembly: GCF_010909765.2. NCBI lineage: Eukaryota > Metazoa > Chordata > Chondrichthyes > Rajiformes > Rajidae > Amblyraja > Amblyraja radiata. Next base: position 50,431,922 of record NC_045972.1, on the reverse strand, counting down.
GGACGAGAGCTCCGCAAAAGATGAAAAGATGCCATCCTTGTATAGGTTTTTGATACTACTGATACCGTTGCTATGCCAGGTTTGAATGCGTGGTCCGTACTTGAAGGTTTAAAGATGTGGGTTTTTAAGCAGTGGGGTCAAGATGGAAGGGCCTTGTAAACCGAAGTTTTTCCTGAGTTGACTCCATATCTTGAGCGAGAGGGACGCAATTGGGCCTGCACCCACAGATGTTATCGGAAGGGGGAGTTGGAACATAGGACAGACCGCAACGGGAGATGTGAACTCGCCTTTTCCAGTGTACCCAGTCGGTAGGTGGTCGCAATCATCATCCATCCAATACAGGAGTTTTTGCAAGTTAGCTGCCCAATAGTATCGCCTAAAGTCAGGAAGTGCCAACCGCCGTCACTCTTAGGAGACTGCAGTATCGCCTTTCGGAATCTAGCCGGTTTGCTACCCCATAAAATTTAGATATTGTCCTTCTAATTATCAAAAAAGATTTAGTGATAAGTATAGGGACGTGCTGGAAAAGATACAGGAATTTGGGTAGGACAACTATCTTGACCAGATTTATCCGGCCCACGAGGGCCGGATAAATACCGGTAAAAACTGACCAGCGGTCAAAATCTGTTTCAGCTTTCTCAACCAGAGGCAGAAAGTTTGTGCGGAACATATCAGATAAGGGTGTTGTGATAAAGACGCCGAGGTAGCGAAACCCGTCCTCTGCCCATTTGAATGAGGTTAAAGAGCGAGGGAGCTGCTTAGCCAATGAGTTAATCGGTAATAGCTCACTCTTTTGGTAGTTAAGTTTATAACCAGAATACGCACCAAACCGTTCTAAAATATTCGTAATCACAGGGAGAGAGCTGACTGGGGTCGAGATGTACAGGAGCAGGTCATCCGCATACATGAC
>NC_045972.1:50317157-50329465 GCF_010909765.2 Amblyraja radiata | reverse complement strand
TGTAACGACTCAATCACCTAGTCCCAATTCCTCCGTCTATGCCGCATCTGCGCCCATAACAGGTAATCGGAGATGTCCTCACTCTTTAGGAAACTGGGGTTCCCCTCTTCCTTTATAGAAGAGGCCCTATCTAGAGCTCCTCTATATCCCGCAGCCCCGTTCTTGCTCCCATCCCCCCATTCGTAAAAAGGGCGGAGCCCCGCTTGTCCTCACCTTCCACACCATCAGCCGTCACACACAGCATATAATCCTCCAACATCTGAGCCACCTCCCACGGGATCCCACTACTGGGCACATCTTGCCATCTCCACCCCTTTCTGCTTTCCACAGAGACCGTTCCCTCCGCAACTCCGTGGTCAACTCGTCTCATCCCACGCATAAAACACCCCCTCCCCAGGTACTTTCCCCTGCGACCGCGGGAGATGGAACACCTGTCCCTTTACCTCCCTACGCGACTCCATCAAAGGACCCCGACAGTCTTTTTAGGTGAGGCTGGGGTCCACCTGCACCTCCTCCAGCCTCCTCTATTGTAATTGCTGCTTCAGATGTCAACTCCTGTAGAGCGGCGAGAACAAACGCAGGCTCGGTGATCGTTACGCTGAACAACTCCGCTCAGTCCGCCTTAACCTGCATGATCTCCCGGTTGATCAGCACTTTAACTCTACGTCCCATTCCCAATCTGACGTTTGCTCCATTGTCAGAGTGAGGCCCAGTGCAAATTGCAGGAATAGAACCGCTTCATATCGCTTGGATCGTTCATATCGCTTGGGTCGTAAATACCCCAGCGATATGAACATTGACTTCTCGAACATCAAATAGCCCTTGCGTTCCCTCTCTCTCTGCATCCCCTCCCCTTCCCAATTCCCCCACCAGTCTTACGGTCTCCGACTACATTCCATCTCTGTTCCGCCCACTCCACAGACATCAGTCTCAAGAGGGTGTCGACCCGAAACGTGACCCAGTCCTTCTCTCGAGAGCTGCTGCCTGTCCCGCTGAGTTACTCCAGAATTTTGTGTTTACCTTCATGTCCGATAATACCGTACATACATATAATCCAGTCAAATTCAAGTACAATAGCCAGGGCACAGGAACACATATCGTTTCCATAGTTCTCAGCATTGTTGCGCATCAGTTCCACAGCTGAACCCTAATGTCCACAATGGGTTGTAGGTGAATAGGACAGTATCCTAACTTATGGAAGGGTCAGTCAGACATCTGATAACCGGTGAAGAAGCTGTTCCTGAGCCTGGCACTGCCTGATTGAAAGCCTCTGTGCCATTTGTCCGATGGGAGAAGGGAGCAGTTATTGTAAACGGCGTGAAATATATATTTGATTAGATCGGTTACTGTTCCGCTGAGGTGTGAGGATAGAAATTATGGTCGGTGTGAAGGACGTGTCTACACGTACAGCACCCTGCAATGTCTTGCAGCTCCCTGTCTTGAGAACAGCTGCTTCCAAAGTATGTTCTGATGAAACCCGACAGTATGCTTTCTCTGGTGAATCTGATGAATCTGTAGTAGTTTTCAAATCACCAAAGAATGACGATTATTTTCATTATCCTAAGGAAATAGTGACGATGCAATTTGCCTTCTGAACTGTCGTATCAATGTGGTTGGTGCTTAACAGATCATCAACACCAAAATGGTTTCTTGATTAATAACGGTATTAGATAATATGGGGTGAAGGCAGGAGAAGTGGTTGAAAGGGAAAGATAGATCAACCATTATTGAATGGTGTAGACTAAGTGGATCGAATGGCCCAATTATGCTCCTATGACTTTTGAACATATTCGGCGGATAGAGTAAAATGCATGGGCATTGGGAGCATTGATATACATGGGTGCCAACAAGCTTCGACTCAGAAATTTGTAGGTGGCCAGAATGTTATCTGCTGTGTTGGTCTTCATTGGTACTCTGGCTGCACAGGTCACGTGACAAATTGTGGAAGTAATTCTGTATTTTTCATTTCTTTCAGTTAATTTAACGGCAATTGTGATCATGTGCCGCGCCAAATGTGGTCTCTCAAAATACATTACCCGCTATTTCGTGGCCATGGCGGCAGCAGATCTGATGGTGGTTGTCATTGCTGTTATTTTGGAGAAGATCAATTATATCTATTTATTTGCAAATATCTTGCTCGTACCACCCGCATGTTCTGTGACACTTGTTCTGGAAATGGTTGCCATGGATTGTTCTGTATGGTACACGGTTGCATTCACGTTTGGTCGCTTCATCGCCATCTGCTGTCAAAAGCTGCGTAATCGATATTGCACCGAAAGAACATCATGCGTGGTCATAGGGACAGTGGGCCTACTGAGCTGTGCTCAGTCATTTCCATTTTACTTTGTAGTGGATCCACGCCGCTGCGTTCCAAAAGCTGAATACTTTACCTCCTCCGTGTGGCGAGCCTATGAGTCATTTGATAGTATTATGACGCCGCTTGTGCCGATATTTCTATTTCTTCTGTATAATGCTTTAACCGTCAGGTACATTAGTGCAGCGAATAGAGTCCGCCGGGGACGCCGGAACAGCAGTGAGATTGAGAAGGATCCAGAGGTGGCGAATCGCAGAAAGTCAATGATTTTGTTGTTCGCTATATCAGCCAATTTCACAGTATTGTGCATGCCCTATGTCGTACATTCTCTGAACTGGCAAGTGGAAAACTATACCTACGCGGACAAATATTTCAGCACGCCGATATATATTCTGCAACAATTCGGGTTCAATTTCCTGTTACTCAGTTCCTGTAGCAACACATGTATCTATGCATTGACACTGAGGAAATTCAGGGAGGAGCTGCAGAATGGCGTGAGTTATCTCGTTACATTAAACGGTTTGCTGTGTAAACAATGTAAATCTGCTTAACCGTCCCATGAGCAACGAGATAAATATTCAAGAGAGGAGTTCTCTTGCCTATCGGGAGATTGCTTTTCTCATATCTCACCATATTTTTTAGTATATATTATATCGAATATGATTCCTCAGATTCGGCACCAGCATTGTTATTATTACAACTACACACCATGATTGCTGTCCATTATAACATCAGATTAATGTCTCATGTGGAAGGCAAAGACAGTTTACACAAAATGTCATCTTTACTTTGGTGAAATGGTTGAAGTATGCCTTTTCAGTAACGAAATTCAACAAAAGATTTTAGAACCAAGATAAGAGGAAAGCAAATACCTTTCTCGCATAACCTCTTAAGTATAATTGGAAATCACGGATATCTTCTTTACGGAAAGGACAAAAAATGCTCGAGTAACAAATCAGGTCAGGCAGCATCTCTGGAGAGAAGTAATAGATGATGTTTCGAGGTCTAGACCCTTCTTTAAACAAAGTCAAGGAAGAGGGAAACTAGAACTATCATTCCATACTTCTAGTTTCCCTCTTCCCTGAACCTCAGTCTGAAGAAGGATCTCGACCCGAAACGTAACATTGTTTTTTTTCAACAGATGCTGCCTGACCCACCTCAGTAATTTGTGCCTATCTTCGTTGCAAACCAGTACCTGCACTTCTTTCCTAGGCATGCCTTCGTAAACGTATCCGCAGTTCTCACCCATAAACAGATTATATAGTTGTTTTATTGGTGTGTGTGTGTGTGTGTGAGAGAGAGAGAGAGAGAGAGAGAGAGAGAGAGAGAGAGAGAGTGTGTGTGTGTGTGTGTGTGTATGTGAGTGTGTTGTTGTGTGTTTGTGTGTGTGTGTGTGTGTGTGTGTGTGCGTGTGTGTGTGTGTGTGTGTGTGTGTGTGTCTATCTGTCTGTGTGTGTGTGTGTGTGTGTGTGTGTGTGTGTGTGTGTGTGTGTGTGTGTGTGTGTGTGTGTGTATGTGTGTGTGTGTTGGGCGCGGGCGGGGGGAAGGGTGTAGGTGTTCTGTACGTCGTCCGATCTGGTTCATTTATCAATCACGTCGTAAGCAGAGAAGAAAAGACGGCTCGGAGCATTGCCTGAAAGATCCACATGAATTCTTTCAACATGTGGTTTTCATTCATAATCCACGTCATTCACTAGTTCCGCAGTTTAAGTAAAATCGCTTTAGGAACTTACGTGCTGTATTATTTTAATAAACCCGCTTCTATACATGCTGTGGCATTATATTTAGTGTATAATTTTCTCGTATAACCATATAACCACATAACAATTGCAGCACGGAAACAGGCCATCTCGACTTTTCTTGTCCGTGCCGAACACGTATTCTCCCCTAGTCCCATATACCTGCGCTCAGACCATAACCCTCCATTCCTTTCCCGTCCATATAACTATCCAATTTATTTTTAAATGATGAAAACGAACCTGCCTCCACCACCTTCACTGGAAGCTCATTCCACACAGCCACCGCTCTCCGAGTAAAGAAGTTCCCCCTCATGTTACCCCTAAACTTCTGTCCATTAATTCTCAAATCATGTCCCCTTGTTTGAATCTTCCCTACTCTCAGTGGGAAAAGCTTATCCAGGTCAACTCTGTCTATCCCTCTCATCATTTTAAAGACCTCGATAAAGTCCCCCCTTAACCTTCTGCGCGCCAAAGAATAAAGCCCTAAATTGTTCAACCTTTCTCTGTAACTTAGTTGCTGAAACCCAGGCAACATTCTAATAAATCTCCTCTGTACTCTCTCTATTTTGTTGACATCCTTCCTATAATTAGGCGACCAAAATTGTACACCATACTCCAGAATTGGCCTCACCAATGCCTTGTACAATTTTAACATTACATCCCAACTTCTATACTCAATGCTCTGATTTATAAAGGCCAGCACACCAAAAGCTTTCTTTACCACCCTATCTACATGAGATTCCACTTTCAGGGAACTGAGCACAATTATTCCCAGATCCCTCTGTTCACCTGCATTCTTCAATTCCCTACCATTTACCATGTACGTCCTATTTTGATTTGTCCTGCCAATATGTAGCACCTCACACTTATCAGCATTAAGCTCCATCTGCCATCTTTCAGCACACTCTTCCAACTGGCAAAATCTCTCTGTAGACTTTGAAAATCTACTTCATTATCCACAACCCCACCCATCTTAGTATCATCTGCATACATACTAATCCAATTTACCACACCATCATACAGATCATTGATGTACATGACAAACAACAGTGGACCCAGCACAGATCCCTGTGGCACCCCACTAGTCACTGGCCTCCAACCTGACAAACAACCATCCACCATTACACTCTGGCATCTCCCATTCAGCCACTGTTGAATCCATCTTGCTATTCCACCATTAATACCCAACAATTGAAACTTTTTAACCAACCTTCAGTGAGGAATCTTGTCAAAGGCCTTACTGAAGTCCATATATACAACATCCACTGCTTTACCCTCATCAATTTCCCGAGTAACCTCTTCAAAAAATTCAAGAAGATTAGTCAAACATTACCTTCCAGGCACAAATCCATGTTGACTGTTCCTAATCAGACCCTGTTTATCCAGATGCTTATATATATTATCTCTAAGTATCCTTTCCATTAATTTTCCCACCACTGACGTCAAACTAACAGGCCTATAATTGCTTGGTTTACTCTTAGACCTCTTTTTAAACAATGGGACAACATGCGCAGTTCGCCAAACCTCCGGCACTATTGCCGTTTCTAATGACATTTGAAATATTTCTGTCATAGCCCCTGCTATTTCTACACTAACTTCCCTCAATGTCCTAGGGAATATCCTGTCCGGACCTGGAGACTTATCCACTTTTATATTTCTCAAAAGTGTCAGTACTTCCTCTTCTTTGAATCTCATAGTTTCCATAGCTACTCTACTTGTTTCCCTTACCTCACATAATTCAATATCCTTCTCCTTGGTGAATACCGAAGAAAATAAATTGTTCAATATCACCCCCATCTCTTTTGCCTCTGCAGATAGCTGTCCACTCTGATTCTCTAATGGACCAATTTTATCCCTCGTTATCCTTTTGCTATTAATATAGCTGTAGAAACCCTTTGTATTTATTTTCACCTTACTTGCCAAAGCAACCTCATATCTTCTTTTAGCTTTTCTAATTTCTTTCTTAAGATTCTTTTTACATTCTTTATACTCCTCAAGCACCTCATTTACTCCATGCTGCCTATAATTATTGTAGATCTCTCTCTTTTTCAGAACCAAGTGTCCAATTCCCCTTGAAAACCATGGCTGTTTCCAATTTTTACTATTTCCTTTCAACCGAACAGGGACATAAAGATTCTGTACTCTTAAAATGTCACCTTAAATGTCTTCAATTTCTCTTCCACATCTTTCCCATAAAACAAACTGTCCCAATTTACTCCTTTTAAATCATTTCGCATCTCCTCAATGTTAGCCTTTCTCCAATCAAAAATCTCAACTCCAGGTCCAGTTCTGACCCTCTCCATAATTATATTGAAACTAATGGTATTGTGATTACTGGTCCCGAACAGTTCCCCAACGCATACCTCTGCCACCCGACCCGTCTCATTTCCTAACAGGAGGTCCAGCACCGCCCCTTCTCTAGTAGGTACATCTATGTATTGCTGCAAAAAACTATCCTGCACACATTTTACAAACTCCAACCCATCCAGCCCATTTACAGAATGTGTTTCCCAGTCTATGTGTGGAAAATTGAAATCTTCCACAATCACTGCCTTGTGCTTACTACTAATATCTGCAATCTCCTTACATATTTGCTCTTCCAATTCTCGCTCCCCATTTGGCGGTCTATGTGTATATCACATTCATTTCATTTACAAGCCGAACATGTTACATGTAATTTCCTAGGACGAGTAACTGTACCTGCACCAACACGTGCATTTATACACTGTCACAGAGGACATTTAGGGGGGAGCTGAATAATGGGGTTAACTAGTTGTTTACACTAAATGTATACAATTGAGCAACATTTATGAATGCTGTCGCATGCAACTACAGCTGCAGCTCATGTGGAGCGCCCATTTATTCATTCTAAAGAAATCACATATTCGGTGACACGCCATCCATCCGATGTCAGGTCGGGTGCATGGCTATTGCGAGACTTTTAATTCCAGGGACGGCAGCACAATTAATTTAATTTACTCGGGGCAGTGCGTCAAAGTGGTGGGGGAGTGGTTGTTGCATTCGGAGAAGTGCATTCCCACTCAATAGATTATAGATCCCTGGAAAATGAGTGCATATATGATCCCTGCAAAATGAGTGCCTATCCTTCTGTAGCAACTGGTATAACTAACTCAAAAATAAAATATAGGTCTCATATAAGAAGTACCAGAATCGTACAGCTTTACATAGATATAGTACACATCTGTTGGCTCATGCGCTTTCAGTTTGGAAACTACCCGTTTTTTTAAATAGAAATGAAGTCCACAAGAGCTAAATAAATAAAACACAAAATATGAACATTTCTGGAGTAACTCACAGGTAAGGCAGCATCTCTGGGACCGTCTTTCCGTTCACTTCAGATCCGTTTAGTTTATTGTGACGTGTACCGAGTGTTAGTGAAACACATTCGTTGCGTGCTAACCAGTCAGCAGAAAGACAAAACATATTTACAATCGAGCCATTTATAGTGTATAGATACATTGTAAGGACATTGCGTTTCAAGAATGGAGATTTAATTGTAGAGCGATTGTAATGTGTTTGTAGAGCTGCTTTTGTGTCTTCTGCGCACATAGTCGCCTGGGTTGTACGCCATCTTGGTCAAGTTCTGCCAGACGCAGGAGATTATTAGTAGAGGGAAATTGATCGGATCTCTGTTGAAGGACCAAACGGAGGGCGTTGCGGCTTTTCTAATGGGGATTGGAGGTGTAGACGGACTGGACGTTCATGATGAACATGAGGCAGTGGAGAACTGGAAATTGAAATATATTAAGGAATTGAAGGGCGTTTGAGATGTATTGTACGTTGGTGGGAGCGACTGGGCAAGGTGTGATAGGACGCAATCGAGTTACGTGACGATGTGTTCCGTGGGTCAGGCAGTGGTTTGCCGGACGTATTCCTGTTTGTGGATTTTCGTGAGGAAATATAGAGGACAATGCAAGGCTGGGGAACGATGAGGTTGAAGGCTGCATTTATTTCTGAATAAATAAACCCTGAATAAATATTTTTTGATATAGATTATCCGTAAAACATGATGGGTGCAGTGGGTTGGTAACAAATTTGCGACAGGGGGCGTTAAAATGAACAGTTAAAATAATATAATTATTGTAAATTATTTACAATAAATATAACCGATCAATAGCTCAGTCCGTCTTAACCAACTTAATCTCCCGATGGCCCAGCACTTCAACTCCCCCTCCCATACCCAATCTGACCTTTACGTCCTGGGCCTCCTCTGTTGCCAGAGTGAGGCCCAGCGCAAATTGGAGGAACAGCACCTCATATTTCGCTTGGGTAGTTTACACCCCAGCGGTATGAACATTGACTTATCTAATTTTAGGTAGCCCTTGCTTTCTCCCTCCTTCCGATCCCTCTTCCCATCCCCCAATATCTCCCCCCCCCCCCCCCCCCCCCCCCCCCCCCCCCCCCCCCCGCTCATTACTATGCGTACTCTTTTGACCACCTAGTTCAGGTGGTTATTTGAGCTCCCAACATAGATTAGGATGTCCTTTCAATGATTTACATACCATAGACGATGGCTGCAGATTATGTCGATCTCTCAGTAAATCATTTCCTGGTGATTTTAATGCCCGTTCCCCGATGCTCAGGTTTGTTGGGAGGAAATACGTAAATATTTTTTGTGCAATAATAGGTAAAGTTACCAATAAGTGAAGTTGTGGATTCAAGTAGGACTGTCTCGCGACGGGCATTTATGAAAGTTCCAATTATGTGCAGGAGGGGCTCACTCAGGCACTCACTCCCACTCCGCCATTCACCCGTTGCACACCTGATCTAGTTAGAAACGTAATCAGAGTTGCCGGCTATCCACGTACCTATTTACCGCATACATCTCAGGAATATAGCCGCACTTACTGTAAAAAGTTCACAACCTGATTCCACCCTCCATTACAGATAACAGGGTTGAATACTAGACGCAGTCTGGGAGGATACGTAATTTCAGCCGTGCATTAAACGGTTAGGTTAGTAGGTTTATCCATTTCGCGTTTAGCGAGACACATTGAATTGCAATGCTTTGCCTGCTATCCAAACAATTCATATGTACCTCACATAAACAAACTCAAGGCAAATTCAAGTGCAATACACGGGAAGATGCAGACCGTAAAATATGCAGATCTCGGAATTGTAGCGCACCCGTTCAATGTAAAAGTGTATATGTCCAGATTAGGCTATGATGTATATTTGAGATTACGGGAGGTCTCGTCAGACGGCTGATAAGAAATTGTCCATTAGTCCGACGATGCGCTCTTTAAAACTTCCATATCATCTAGCGGACTGGGGGTAGGCGGTGGGGGGAGAGGAAGGAATGGTCCAGGTAGGACAGGTCATTGATTATGCTGGCTGTTTTTCCGAGACAACGTGAAGCGTAGCTGGAGTCAATGGTGGGAATCCCATTCTGTGTGATAGAATGCTTTACTTAGCAATGTTACAACATTTTGAGATTTTAATAATCAAGTCTTCAATTTATCCCATCAGATAAAGCATAAAAATGAGTTTAATTTGAAGCCTAATTCACTTTCATTGTAATATTGCTACATGATCATACAGGTAAATGAATTACAATTTAAAGGAAAGTCTATAAACGATCAGAGATTTATAGCGCGACATTACGTCTTTTAAATGGGCCAAATGGATAAATCCCGTATAATAACGTGAGCGGCATCGCAGGATGTTCCGAGATTATTATGGAATTATTTAAATCATGAAGCCAGATGGACACAGATTCCTGTCATTTTATTACATTCTATGTTCTGACAGATGGGGCACCGCCAACCTATCCCCGCAGAAGTCGACTCGCCACACATTATATCTGCGAAATTAAGTCGACTTGATCATGCAAATCCGTTTGATACCCACAGAGCGAATTCCTATTTTCAAAACTTATCACACATGAAGTAAAATTGCTTATAATATCATTTGAAGGGTTAAATATATTGCATTACTGCACAATGTGTAAAAATAGTTGATCCTAATTGTTTGTTCAATGACTGTTGCTGATGTGACTGAGGAAGACGCTAATTGCCGCAATGGTCATCCGTAATGTTATATAAAATGTACTCGCAACATAAAATGTAGTGAGTTGTAACGTTTTGTACAACTGATCGCTACTTCAGCCAGACAATGGAATATCCAATAATTTACACCATGGTGAGAATTTATTACCCAGTTCTTGCAGCAGCAGGTGTTCCTGGTAAGGTGCTGGATCTTGGTGCTATTGGTGTTCCTCCGTCTTTATATTGCGCTTTCTGCACCGTAGAATACCCCTACCCCGCTATATATGTTTTCAGGTCATTGCATGAATTCTGTCGGTGGAAACTGCAAAGGGAAACATTTTTTCTAAAGATTTTAATTTATGTTACTTGCATATTTTAAGTGTTGATGAACGTTCGAATGAGATTTTCAATTCTTTCAGACATTTATATGTATTACGGAATTGCCATATAATGCAATATGGATGTGTGCTTTTATAAATGGAAGATGCTCTATTCCAGAAATATTTACATCAAGTAACAAATAGAACAGGTCGTTTGATTTCCCCCTAATATTATCTCCTGGGAAGGCTGACAAGCCATCACAATTCGAAATCCAAGTCACTGCTGAGTGAACTCTGGGCCCTGTTATCTATCTCTGACGTCAATCAGTCCCGGCGCCATCAAGGCGTGGAAATGTACTGAAATTGTAATACTGTGCTCTTCTTCAGAAGGGGAAATGTTTAAAGATTGAAGGACGAACGCGCTTTATCACTGATAGCAAAGTTACTGGTGCAGATTCTGAGGCACAGATGGAAAATCAGTACTAATCACGGAGACGTCAACGTAATTTAAAAATCATAACCATATAGTTATGCGGCACAGAAACAGGATATTCGGCCAAAATCGCCCATGCTGACCATAATGCCCCATTTACACTAGCACCACCTGCCAGCGCATTGCCCATATGCCTCTAAACCTTTCCTATACGTACTTTTACGGAAGCGAAATCATATCTCGAACTCTCAATTGCATGTTTGAGGTGATAGCCAAGGAGATGGATGAAGGTTGGGGTGTAAATGTTACCTATATGCATATTGGTAAGATTTTTGAAATGTTCCCGCATGCCAGGTTGATCCAGAATGCTAAAACACAAGAGATGTGCCGCTTTATTATAAACTAGACGCTAAATTGACTTGGTGGGTAGAAGGCACGGTACCGGTTTCGGATTAGGTTTGTTGTTGTCTCATGTAACGATGTACAGTGAAAACCATTGTTGCTCTTGATATCCAAACTTATAAGATAATACTGTTACATGTCAGATACTACTTTTAGAACATCTATTAACAAACCACTGATTCCCATACTATCTAGACCACACTTCTTCCCAAACTGACTCATGTAACGACTCAATCACCTAGTCCCAATTCCTCCGTCTATGCCGCATCTGCGCCCATAACATGTCATCGGAGATGTCCTCACTCTTTATGAAACTGGTTTCCCCCCCTTCCTTTATAGAAGAGGCCCTATCTAGGGCTCCTCTATATCAAGCAGCCGGAGGAGCCCCGTTCTTGCTCCCATCCCCCCATTCGTAAAAAGGGCGGAGCCCCGCTTGTCCTCACCTTCCACACCATCAGCCGCCACACACAGCATATAATCCTCCAACAACTTCGCCACCTCCCACGGGATCCCACTACTAGGCATATCTTGCCGTCTCCACCCTTCTCTGCTTTCCACAGAGACCGTTCCCTCCGCAACTCCATGATCAACTCGTCCCATCCCACCCATAAAACATCCCCTCCCCAGGTACTTTCCCCTGCGACCGCGGGAGATGGAACACCTGTCCCTTTACCTCCCTACGCGACTCCATCAAAGGACCCCGACAGTCTTTTTAGGTGAGGCAGAGGTCCACCTGCACCTCCTCCAGCCTCCTCTATTGTAATTGCTGCTTCAGATGTCAACTCCTGTAGAGCGGAAGGACAAACGCAGGCTCGGTGATCGTTACGCTGAACAACTCCGCTCAGCCCGCATTAACGTGCATGATCTCCCGGTTGATCAGCACTTTAACTCAACGTCCCATTCCCAATCTGACCTTTGCTCCATTGTCAGAGTGCAAATTGCAGGAATAGAACCGCATAGTTCGCTTGGGACGTAAATACCCCAGCGATATGAACATTGACTTCTCGAACATCAAATAGCCCTTGCTTTCCCTCTCTCTGCACCCCCCCCCCCCCCCCCAGTTCCCCCACCAGTCTTACTGTCTCCGAGTAC
>NC_045972.1:50267157-50312157 GCF_010909765.2 Amblyraja radiata | reverse complement strand
GCGGTTTGAACATTGATTTATCTAATTTTAGATAGCCCTTGCCTTCTCTCTCCTTCCGATCCTTCTTCCCATCCCCCAATATCCCCCCCCCCCCCCCCCCCCCCCCCCCCCCCCGCTCATCACTATCCGTACTCTTTTGATAATAGGTACAGTTACCAATAAGTGAAGTTGTGGATTCAAGTAGGACTGTCTCGCGAAATGCTTTTACGAAAGTTCCAATTATGTGCAGGAGGGGCTCACTCAGGCACTCACTCCCGCTCCGCCATTCACCCGTTGCACACCTGATCTAGTTAGAAATGTAATCCGAGTTGCCGGCTATCCACGTACCTATTTACCGCATACATCTCAGGAATATAGCCGCACTTACTGTAAAAAGTTCACAACCTGATTCCACCCTCCATTACAGATAACAGGTTTGAATACTAGACGCAGTCTGGGAGGATACATAATTTCAGCCGTGCATTAAACGGTTAGGTTAGTAGGTTTATCCATTTCGCGTTTAGCGAGACACATTGAATTGCAATGCTTTTCCTGCTATCCAAACAATTCATATGTACCTCACATAAACACATTCAAGGCAAACTCAAGTGCAATGCACGGGAAGATGCAGAGCGTAAAATATACAGATCTCGGCATTGTAGCGCACCAGTTCAATGGAAAAGTGTATATGTCCAGATTAGGCTATATATTTGAGATTACGGGAGGTCTCTTCAGACGTCTGATAAGAAATTGTCCCTTAGTCCGACGATGCGCTCTTTAAAACTTCCATATCATCTAGCGAACTGGGGGTAGGCGGTGGGGGGAGAGGAAGGAATGGTCGAGGTAGGACAGGTCATTGATTATGCTGGCTGCTTTTCCGTAGACAACGTGAAGCGTAGCTGGAGTCAATGGTGGGAAGTCCATTCTGTGTGATGGAATGCTTTACTTAGCAATGTTACAACATTTTGAGATTTTAAAAATCAAGTCTGCAATTTATCCCATCAGATAAAGCGTAAAATGAAGTTTAATTTGACGCCTAATTCACTTTCATATCTTCAGTATTAAAAAGGTTATGGCTATTTTCATACTCGGAAATTAGCATCTCGTTCCCTATTGTTTTTCCATTGACTTAACACAAAAGCTGTGATCAAGGACAGTCAAAAGCCCATAACTTTCTTAAAAATTAAGAGAGCTGAAATGAATGTTCAGTTATTATAGATTGAAGAATTCTGAACCAAATATTAAACAATCTTACTTGGATGACCGGAAATTAAAGCATATCATTAGTTAATTACCCAATTGTAGCTAATTACAAATTCCAATTACTAGATCTAAACATCTATCCATTTCTTAAGAAAAGATAAACATTTTGATTTGCACCTTTTTATTTGAATTTCACAGCAGTTTGCTTACATACAATGATAACAGACAGTGACAGTCAAGGCATAATTGTGCAACAGTATGTAAGCGACCCTCAAACCCCTTACCCATACCCACCTTCAACCCACCCGAATCAGGTCGGAACCAAACGGGGACAAACAACACTCACATACATACACATCCACACAAGTATGGTAAGATAAACGAAACAAAAAGTACTAAAAAAAAACTAAAAAAAATAAATATAAAATAAAAATAAATAAATAAAATTAAAAAAGGGGTCACTAATAACAGTAAATAAATAAGTAATTAAATAAATAAGTGTGGGGAGGGGGGGGTTAAGGGGAGAGCAGCTGCAGTAGAGCAGAACAATGGTGGAGAGCACTCAGTCCTCTTCCGAGTCCGGGGACAAGTTAAGAGAGTTAACAAGTTCCAAGAAACGGTTCCATATATCTAGGAATGTCTTGGTAGAGCCTTTGAGAGAGAACCTAAGTTTTTCAAGCTTTAAATTGTAAAGCACCTCCTTAATCCAGCGGGCGTGTGTCGGGGGACAGGTGAGCCTCCGGTTAAGCAAGATCAGTCTCCGGGCTAACAAGGTTGTAAAAGCTAGGACCCGTTTCACCGCAACAGAGAGGTTGGTGTTGGGGGGGGGGGGGGGGGTACCTAAAATGGCTGACAGCGGGTTTGGAGGAATAGTCTGGCCGTAGGCTCTGCTTATCAAGTCGAAAGCACTCCTCCAAAAGGCTGCTAGCTTAGGGCAAAACCAAAACATATGGCTATGGTTGGCAGGAATTGATTACATCTGTTGCAGGTGTCCCTAACAGCGGGGTAAATTCTAGATAATCTTGCAATTGTGTAGTGGACTTTGTGAAGGACTTTGCATTGGATTAGGCCATGACGGGCACATATGGAGGAAGAATGGATCAAATCCAAGGCAGAGTCCCATTGCAGGTCTGTTAGTTTCGTATTCAGCTCACCCTCCCACGCAGCTTTTAATGAGGTATGAGGTTTCAATATAACCGACCCTAACAAGTTATACAAAACAGAGATGCATTTCTTCCGTTTGGGATCTAGAGCTAAGATGATATCGGTCAGGGTTTCAGGGGGGCGATTTGGGAAATGGGGGAATGTCTTCTTCACAAAATCCCTAATCTGGAAAAAATGAAAAAGGTGGGAGTTTGGGAGGCTATAGTTGGACGAGAGCTCCGCAAAAGATGAAAAGATGCCATCCTTGTATAGGTTTTTGATACTACTGATACCGTTGCTATGCCAGGTTTGAATGCGTGGTCCGTACTTGAAGGTTTAAAGATGTGGTTTTTAAGCAGTGGGGTCAAGATGGAAGGGCCTTGTAAACCGAAGTTTTTCCTGAGTTGACTCCATATCTTGAGCGAGAGGGACGCAATTGGGCCTGCACCCACAGATGTTATCGGAAGGGGGAGTTGGGAACATAGGACAGACCGCAACGGGAGATGTGAACTCGCCTTTTCCATGTGTACCCAAGTCGGTAGGTGGTCGCAATCATCATCCATCCAATACAGGAGTTTTTGCAAGTTAGCTACCCAATAGTATCGCCTAAAGTCAGGAAGTGCCAAACCGCCGTCACTCTTAGGAGACTGCAGTATCGCCTTTCGGATTCTAGCCGGTTTGCTACCCCATAAAAATTTAGATATTGTCCTTTCTAATTTATCAAAAAAGATTTAGTGATAAGTATAGGGACGTGCTGGAAAATATACAGGAATTTGGGTAGGACGACCATCTTGACCAGATTTATCCGGCCCACGAGGGATAGCGGTAAAACTGACCAGCGGTCAAAATCTCTTTCAGCTTTCTCAACCAGAGGCAGAAAGTTTGTGCGGAACATATCAGATAAGGGTGTTGTGATAAAGACGCCGAGGTAGCGAAACCCGTCCTCTGCCCATTTGAATGAGGTTAAAGAGCGAGAGAGCTGCTTAGCCAATGAGTTAATCGGTAATAGCTCACTCTTTTGGTAGTTAAGTTTATAACCAGAATACGCACCAAACCGTTCTAAAATATTCGTAATCACAGGGAGAGAGCTGACTGGGTTCGAGATGTACAGGAGCAGGTCATCCGCATACAATGAGACTTTATGAGTTGTGTGGAACCGTGTAATACCTTTAAAGCCCTTCTTTGAGCGTAACCAAACCGCCAAGGGTTCGATCGCGACAGCAAACAGGAGTGGTGATAACGGACAACCCTGTCTGGTATCTCTCTGAAGGGGGAAGTGGGGCGACAGTGTGCTGTTTGTTTGTACTGAGGCCATCGGGGACGAGTACAATAGACTGACCCAAAGAATAAAACTGTTACCGAGGCCAGACCTGTCCATCGCCTCATATAGGTACCTCCACTCGACCCTGTCGAAAGCTTTTTCGACGTCGAGAGAGACCACTATCTCCGGGGTCTCACTTCTCGGTGAATGGATGATGTTAAGGAGACGCCTAGTATTGTGGGAGGACTGTCGGCCTGGTATGAACCCTGTTTGGTCTTACGAGATAATAGAAGGCATCACTCGTTGAAGACGGAGCGCAAGGGCTTTAGAGAGGATTTTGAGGTCCACATTCAGGAGTGAAATTGGTCTATAGCTACTACAAAGCAGGGGATCTTTCTCCTTTTTAAGAATTAGGGAGATAGTAGCCCACGACAAGGTGGGCGGTAGGCGACGATGTAAAACGCCTCATTGTACATATCTCTCAGGACTGGTGCGAGGAGAGCAGAGAAAGCTTTGTAATATTCTACAGTGAAGCCGTCAGGGCCGGGTGACTTTCCGGTTTGCAGCGATGTGATGGCTGCTTGGACCTCAGCAACAGTTATGGGACCACCCAAGTTTCTCGTGGCCTCATCGTCAATTCGGGTAAACGTCATACTACTGAGCATGTCACCTGCAGTGGGAGGACAATCGGAAACGTATAGTTCAGCGTAAAATTTAGCAAATGCTTCATTAATTCTAAGTGGATCAGTATGAATCTCCCCTAAGGTGGATCTAATGGCTGGAATTAGCCGTGAAGTCGCCTCGGTTCTGACCTGATGGGCCAAAAGCTTCCCAGCTTTATCCCCAGATTCAAAAAAGTGTTGCCTAGATTTAAGCAGTCGTAGCTTGGCTTTATTAGTAGAAGTCAGATGCATATTTGTCATCAATGTCCTTTATTTTTTGTAACGAGTCTGCTGTTTGGGACATCTCGGTTCTTTTCAGGTTGGAGACAAAAAAAAAGTTGGCCCCTAATATAGGCTTTTGAAGCTTCCCAGAGTATACCTCTTTCTATGTCCGGCGAGTCATTCAGCTCAAAATATAAGGTGATTTGGGAGTGTAAGAATTGCATGTCGTGAGCCTCTGCTAATAATGAGGAGTTGAACCTCCACCGTTTAAAGGGGTTAGTTCGTTTACGAAAGTGGAGATCGAGGGAGGTTGCAGCGTGATCTGATATTACGATGCTATGATACTCGCTGGATTTTATTTTGGAGAGCAGTCGGTTATCTAAGAGAAAGAAGTCTATACGGGTATAGGTACGGTGCACGTGGGAAAAAATGAAAATAATTTAGTCGTGGGGAATATAAATCTCCATGGGACTGTGAGCCCAAGTTGTTTGGCGAAAGCATGCAGAGTCTTACCTGATTTAGTTAAAGTAGAGACTTTGTTCGAAGATCTGTCCAGTATAGGGTCTTGGACCAGATTAAAATCTCCACCCACAATGACGTGGTGATTTTCAATATTTGGGAGAGATGTAAAATATTTGGTTACAAATGAGCTGTCATCCCAGTTGGGACCGTAAATGCTGGCCAATATGACAGGTGTGTCTTGCAGTTTGCCAGAAACCATGACAAAGCGGCCAGCAGGATCCTCCACAGTTTTCTGTGCTTCGAACATAACGTTCTTACGAATCAGGATAGCAGTACCCCTAGCCCTATCATTACATTTCGAGTGAAATAAGTGGAGTGATAAAAAACATTTTTTTAAAGGATACATACACACGTATACACACACCAAACAAATGGAACACATATCACTTAACCACCTTTCAAACCTGAGTCCCCGGACCTGAGATCCCCCATGTCCCAACTGAACCTTGAGTGCCCATTGCACCAAGGTGCGTTGTCCTCGCATCCGCATGGAGATATCCGATCTTAACTCCCAATATTTCCACCTCCCAAAGCAACAAAATCGCTCAATGTCAGTAAAGTAACATAAAATGAAATGAGTGTAGTAATAATAATAATAACAATGATAATAATAATTTGAAAAATAGAAAGTAGAAATAAAGTAAAATAAACATAAATAAATAAATACAAAGTTGAAATTATTGCCATAATATTTGCACTGCCAATGTCATTGCTAACACTAATGGTAATGATAATAATGATGATAGTAATAATAAGACAAAGCAAATTAACAAAATGGTTATACTGAATAAGCAAGCCAACGTATAAGTGGAGCAAGAATAGCTTCCTTTGGTATTACATAGTATATCTTAAAATCGACAAGGTATAAAGAAAGAGTTAGCGTTAGAAAAGTTAGCAAGTTGCAAACTGGGCTCTTGGATTAAAGTGCAGGGCAAAAGAACATCAATTAAGTATGGTTAAACAAAAACGCTGTAGGAGCAGATTGGTATAACACAGCCTTGGCTGTATTGAGCGCTTATCAGCCCCAGACAGTCCGCTAGGAAGACTAGTGTAAACAAACTAGCCGGATGCTGGCAGCGTTAGCAGCCAGCTGCTAAAAACAAGAAGGCAGAGACCAGATCACGAACCACAAAGTGGGTCCCTTAAGCCCAATTTTATAGCATGTGCAGGTGAAGAACCTTTCAAGTATGATTACACATAAACATTATAAGGAAAAGTTGGTATAAGATAGTCACGAATCGTGGTGAATTCTTACCAGCCTCATACATTTCAAGACAGGGGTCTAGTATAATCAGCAAGGCCGAGCGCTAGCAATGGCTAGTTGCTAAGAGCAGTCAAGCTAAAGTTAGTCCAAAGTGTAACCGTAGCTTGACCGGACCCCTGTGCCACACGGATATAGACGTACCGAGTGAAATCAGTCGTCTGTTGGTCCCGGTCTGCGTCGCCGGTAAGGTGAGATGAAATCCTGAGCGTCCTCGGGAGATGTTAGTCGTCGCCTCTTTCCTTCCCCGGCCATGATGAACAGCTTGGCTGGATAATGAAGGGAGGGTTTGAGACCCAGGTTGTACAGTTCCTTCATAACGTCTCGGTACGCGGAGCGTTGTTCAACTATCTCGGGACAGTAGTCTTCAAAAATGTGGATCGGAATATCCTTGTACTTCATCTTACCCCTCTGCCTCCGAGCCTCACGCACCACCAACTGGCGGGTCAGGAAGCAGATCACCACTGCTCTGGGTTTCTCACCAGGGCTTGGCTTAGCTGCTAGCGTACGGTGGGCTCGGTCTAGCTCCGGGGCTGATTCCAGTGTGTGTTCGCCAAGAGTCTCGAGCAGGAGTTGAGAGAAAAAAGCTGTTGTTTGGGGGCCTTCGATGTTCTCGGGGAGACCGACTATCCTTATGTTATTTCGGCGACTCCTGCCTTCCAGGCCGATAAGCTTAGACTTTAGCTTGGCGTTCTCTTCGGTCACCGTAGTTTGCATTGTCGTTATAGCTCGTATGTCTTGGCTGGTGGTATCGGCAAAAGACTCTATTGACGAAAGACGGTGTTGTTGATCTAAAATTGTGGTCTGAATATTGTCCAGCTTGGTTTCCAGTTTGGTGAACGCTGCGTTGAATTCTGCCAGTAGCGATACCTTGTGCTCTGTTAACATGGCTGCTAGCATGGCCATGCCGGTGCTGGTCGTCGGGTCTTCCGTCTTTTGCTCCTCTTTCTTTCCTCTGCCTGGCATCTTTACGGCGTGGAGAGGTGCTGTCAATGGCGTTTAAATATTTATGGGTAATTATAAAACTTAGGCTGAGCTATAATAAAAGTTGGAGATGAACAGGTCGGGAGCGTGGAAAAGTGCGACTACTCCAACATGTCGCCCCCAGCGGATCTTAAACAGCGGATAAACATTTTTAAATAGCCTAAGTGTCTAAATAACATTCACACAAGAATCCACAATATAACGTGATTTTAAAATTTCATTGTCATGGATTTACAGGCCAAATAGAAGGAATTTAGTGTTTAATTCCCGTAAATTAATGGCCATTTTAATCATCTTGCGAGTCGGTTTTTGAGGAACGTTGCGGGTGTGGTGAATTTAAACCCCATATCGGCAGGAAAAATACTGCCAGTTCGTATGGGTCCTAAATCACCGTTTCGCAACAAAATGTGGATTAAAAGCATCTTGAGAAGCACTTTTATACATAAAATAAACGGCTTTCCTTTACCTGTCCCGTACGTGAAATCCGTCCCCGTTGTCGGCGTTGACGGCTTTAGAAGCTGATTTTCAAATTACCCCAGCGCTGAACTTGTTGGACGATTTAAAAAAAAATCACGGCCATCGGAATAAGTGGCAGAACTGCAGCGCCGCTGAATGTAAGTTTTGTAACATACATACTTTACATCGACAGTAAAGTGCAATTTCGTTTGGTCGTGGCCAGTGCTGTTTCTAACTGTGATGCAAACCGACAAGACGTTTTATTTCCTTTGGTGCTACCTCCTGCACCACACACAAGTAACTGAATTCATCCGCTTCACCACTAACTTCCATCCGGCACTCAAATGCACCTGGACCATTTCCGACACTTCCCTACCATTTCTTGACTTCACAATCTCCAACGCAGATGATAGACTTCTGACCGACATCCACTATACACCTACTGACCCCCATGGCTATCTAGACTACTCTTCTTCCCAAACAGCTTCCTGTAAGGACTCCATCTCCTACTCCCAATTCCTCCATATACGCCGCGTCTGCTCCCAGGATGAGGTGTTCCACACCAGGTCATCGGAAATGTCCACATTCCCCAGCGAAAGGGAGTTCATCTCCCCCACGACAGATGAGGCTCTCACCAGGGTCTCTTCCATACCCCGTGCTCTCTCTCCCCATCCCCCCACTCGTAACAAGGGCAGAGTCCCCCTAGTCCTCACCTTTCACCTTACTGGCCGTCACATGCAACAAATAGTCCTCCGCCATTTTCGCCACCACCAACGTGACCCCAACACTCGCCACATTTTCCCACCCCCCTGCTTTCCTCAAAGACCGCGCCCTCCGTAACTCTCTTCACTTCCCTTCCGCACCAACCTCTCCCCGGGCACTTTCCCTTGCAACCGCAAGAGGTGTTACACCTGTCGATTTACCTCCTCCCTCGACTCCATTCAAGAACCCAAGCAGTCGTTGCATGTGCGACAGAGGTTCACCTGCATCTCTTCCAACCTCCACCAGCACCTTCACCGGCACCTCCTCTAACTATTGCATCCGCTGCTCTAGATGTCTGCTGATCTACATCATTGGCGATCGCTTCGCCGAACATCTCCGCATTAACCAACTTGATCTCCCGGTGACTCAGCATTTCGACTCTCCCTCCCAATGCGAATCCGACCTCTCTGTCCTGGGCGTCCTCCATAGCCAGAGTGAGGACCACCGGAAATTGGAGGAACAGCACCTCATATTCCGCTTGGGCAGTCTGCACCCTAATGGCATAAACATTGAATTCACCAATTTACGGTAGCCCTTACTGTCTCCTCCCCTTCTCAGCTCTCCCTCAGCCCTCGGGCTCTTCCTCTTCCTTCTTCCTTTCTTCTCATCGCCCCCCACCCTCCATCAGCCTGAAGAAGGGTTTCGACCCGGAATGTTGCCTATTTCCTTTGCTCCTTAGACGCTGCTGCACCCTCTGAGTTTTTCCAGCACCTTTGTCTACTTTCGATTTTCCAGCATCTGCAGTTCATTCGTAAACATGACGTTTTCTGCCACCGCAGCACCAAACAATTTCCTTCTACTAACACGTCCCACCGCCTACCGCAGCCAGTCTCCACTCTCAACCGCTTTTCATTTGAATGTTCTCACTTCCCCACTTCCTCCAAATAAAAGGGACCCACCTATACCTGCATCCTTGCAGGGCACGCCGAACAATCTCTGTTGCAGAGGTACCCTGGCACAATCTCAGAACTCTATCTTCACTACATTAATGACTGCATCGGAGCTGCATTCAGGAACCCATGCTGAACACGTGGCCTTCATTAATTTCTCTACCAATTTTAAACATAGATTGAAATTCACTTCGAGCATCTCCGACAATTCTCCCCCGCTTTCTTAGTCGCCGACTCTATCACAGGAGATCGATTATCGACCGACGTCTATTGCACACCGAATGAATCGCAATACTAAAGAAACTACTCTTCTTCCCACCCTGACTCGAGCACAGACACCCAATTCCCCTCATACGCCGCATCTGCGCCCTAGTTGAAGTTTTCCCTACCGGGACATCACTCTATTCAGCATACGTCACTCAGCGCTCTCCCACAGTTCCGCTCTTGTTACCTATCCTGACAGTCGTAACAAGCACAGAGTTCCCCCAGTCGTTATCCTTCACAATCCTCCAACGATATTACCATATCCAACTGGATACCACCACTAGTCACATCTTCGCAACTCCACCCATTCGAGGGAGAGCATATAGATTGTGTTGCAGCTCTTGCGGATGCAGGAAATTGCCTGGGGCGGTGCTGCTTTGGTGGGAAGGGATATGCTAACCACTGAGTTGCGGAGGGAACGGTCTCTGCGGAAAGAGGAAACATAGAAAACATAGAAAATGTTTCCCTCGACTCTGACATTCCTTTCGGGTGAACCAAAGGTTCACTTGCACCTCCTCCAATCTCATCTGCAGTATCCTCTGTTCTAGGTGTGGAATTCTATATATCTGCAAATTCGTTTCGCTGAATGGTGGAGTAGCAAGATGGAGTAGCAAGATGGATTCAACAGTGGCTGAATGGGAGATGCCAGAGAGTAATGGTGGATGGTTGTTTGTCAGGTTGGAGGCCAGTGACTAGTGGGGTGCCACAGGGATCTGTGTTGGGTCCACTGTTGTTTGTCATGTACATCAATGATCTGGATGATGGTGTGGTAAATTGGATTAGTAAGTATGCAGATGATACTAAGATAGGTGGGGTTGTGGATAATGAAGTAGATTTTCAAAGTCTACAGAGAGATGTATGCCAGTTGGAAGAGTGGACTGAAAGATGGCAGATGGAGTTTAATGCTGATAAGTGTGAGGTGCTACATCTTGGCAGGACAAATCAAAATAGGACGTACATGGTAAATGGTGGGGAATTGAAGAATGTAGGTGAACAGAGGGATCTGGGAATAACTGTGCACAGTTCCCTGAAAGTGG
Organism: Amblyraja radiata; assembly: GCF_010909765.2. NCBI lineage: Eukaryota > Metazoa > Chordata > Chondrichthyes > Rajiformes > Rajidae > Amblyraja > Amblyraja radiata. The sequence continues at coordinate 50,301,511 of NC_045972.1, read as the reverse complement.
AATCTCATGTAGATATAGTGGTAAAGAAAGCTTTTGGTGTGCTGACCTTTATAAATCACAGCATTGAGTATAGAAGTTGGGATATAATGTTAAAATTGTACAAGGCATTGGTGAGGCCAATTCTGGAGTATGGGGTACAATTTTGGTCGCCTAATTATAGGAAGGATGTCAACAAAATAGAGAGAGTACAGAGGAGATATACTAGAATGTTGCCTGGGTTTCAGCAACTAAGTTACAGAGAAAGGTTGAACAAGTTAGGGCTTTATTCTTTGGAGCGCAGAAGGTTAAGGGGGGACTTGATAGAGGTCTTTAAAATGATGAGAGGGATAGATAGAGTTGACGTGGATAAGCTTTTCCCACTGAGAGTAGGGAAGATTCAAACAAGGGGACATGACTTGAGAATTAAGGAACAGAAGTTTAGGGGTAACATGAGGGGGAACCTCTTTACTCAGAGAGTGGTGGCTGTGTGGAATGAGCTTCCAGTGAAGGTGGTGGAGGCAGGTTCGTTTTTATCATTTAAAAATAAATTGGATAGTTATATGGACGGGAAAGGAATGGAGGGGTATGGTCTGAGCGCAGGTATATGGGACTAGGGGAGAATACGTGTTCGGCACGGACTAGAAGGGTCGAGATGGCCTGTTTCCGTGCTGTAATTGTTATATGGTTATATGGTTATAATAAGTATTCTGAAAACTTTTTAAAAGCCAAGACAATTTGGCAAACACTTTACAACCAATATATATTTTCTGAAAACTGTTTTAAAGCCAAGGCAATTTTGCAAACACTTTATAATAAATACATTTTCTGAAAACTTTTTAAAAGCCAAGGCAATTTGGTAAACACTTTACAACCAATACATATTCTGAAATCCTTTTATATGCTAAGACAATTTGGAAAACACTTCTCAACCAATACATATTCTGAAAACGTTTTAAAAGCCAAGGCAATTTGTCAAACATTTTACAACCAATCCATTTTGTGAAAACCTTTAAAAAGCAAAGTCAATTTGGCAAACACTTTCCAAACAATACATTTTTTGAAAACTTTTTAAAAACCAAGAACATTTGGCAAACATTTTGCAACCAATAAGTTTTCTGAAAACAGTTTTAAAGCCAAGGCAATTTGGCAAAAACTTGACAACCAATACATTTTCTGATTTTTTTTAAAGCCAAGGCAATTTTGCAAACGCTTTACAATCAATACATTTTCTGAAAACTTTTTAATAGCCATGGCAATTTGGCAAACACTTTTCAACCAATATATATTTTCTGAAAACCTTTTAAAATCGAAGACAATTTGGCAAACACTTTACAACAAATACATTTTCTGCAAACGTTTTAAAACCCATGGCAATTTGGCAAACACTTTACAACCAATACATTTTCTGAAAACGTTTTAAAAGCCACGGCAATTTGGCAAACACTTTACAACCAATATATCTTTTCTGAAAACTGTTTTAAAGCCAAGGACATTTGGCAAACACTTGACTACCAATACATTTTCTGAACACTTTTTAAAAGCCAAGGCAATTTGGCTAACACTTTACATCCAATACATTTTCTGAAAACGTTTTAAAAGCCAAAGCAAATTGGCAAAAGCTTTACAATCAATACATTTTCTGAAAACGTTTTAAAAGCCAAGACAATTTGGCAAACGCTTTACAATCAATACATTTCTGATAACTTTTTAAAAGCCAAGGCAATTTGACAAACACTTTACAACCAATTAATTTTCTGAAAACTTTTTAAAAGCAAGAACATTTGGCAAACATTTTACAACCAATAAGTTTTCTCAAAACTTTTGAAACAATCAAGACAATTTGGCAAACAATGTAAAACCAATACATTTACTGAAAACTTATTAAAAGTCAAGACAATTTGGCAAACACTTTATTTTCAATACATTTTCTGAAAACTTTTTAAAAGCCAGGACAATTTGCCAAACACATGACAAACAATACATTTTCTGAAAACTTTCAAAAAGCCAAGACAATATGGCAAACACTTTACAAACAATAAGTTTTCTGAAAACGTTTTAAAAACCAAGATATTTTAGCAAACACTTTAAAGCCAATACATTTTGTGAAAACTGTAAAAAAGCCAAGGCAATTTGTAGGTATATTGCAAAGCCTACCTGAAGCGTCGCTGAAAATCTGTCGCTGCGGGTGTGCGCGATTTTGGCGCCGTTTAGAGGGGGGCGGGTTTAAAACGCGATTTTCTCTAGGCTGTTCAAATCGAAGATGTTCAGCCTTGTTAATTATTAACGAAAAATCGCTGGAAGACCCCGTCGCAAAAGCTATTATTAGTTTTAAAGGGCTTGGATAATAGTTATAGTAGTTTAAAAATCAATCTCTAAACCCGCGACCACCGACAGACGTCAGGGTCTCATAGAGCAAACCACAGAAGGTATGTAGCTCATTTTTACATTAAAAAGGGCTTCTTAAGATCCCTTTATACAAAGTTTAATATTGCGAGTAGCTCATTTTGGCCCCATTATATCCCGCAGTATTTTTCTGGGCATTTGAGGGCACAAATCTACCGCAATGTGAACGTTCTAAACCAGCGCGTTCACAGGATCCCACTAGAAAGCTGATTTAAAATGGACTTTAATTTACAGCAATTGAACACTAAATTCCTTCCATTTGGCCTATAAATTAATGTAAATGAGATTTTAAAATCATGTTTTATTGTGAATTATTTATGAATATTATTTGCACACTTAGGCTATTTAAAAATGTTAATCATTTATTAAGAAATGCATAGATGTTTAGATCTAGTAATTGAAGTTTGAAATTAGCTACACTTGGGTAACTAACTAATTATATGCTTTAATTTCAGGTCATCCAAGTAAGATTATTTTATATTTGTTTCAGAATGGTTCAATATATGATAACTGAAAATTTCATTCAGTTCTCTTAATTTTTAAGAAAGTTATGGGCTTTTGACTGTCCACGATCACAGCTTTTTTGTTACGTCCATAGAAAATCAATAGGGAACAAGATGCTAATTTCCGAGTATGAAAATGGCCATAACTTTTTAAATACATGAGATATGAAAGTGAATTAGGTGTCAAATTAAACTTCTTTTTATGCTTTATCTGATGGGATAAATTACAGACTTGATTTTTTAAATCTCAAAATTTTGTAACATTGCTACAATTTGGCAAAAAATTACAATAAATACATTTTCTGAAAACTTTTAAAAAGCCAAGGCAATTTGACAAACACTTGATAACCAATACATTTTCTGATTATTTCTAAAAGCCAAGGCAATTTGGAAAACACTTTACATCCAATACATTTCTTTAAAACGTTTTAAAAGCCAAGGCAAATTGGCTTTACAATCAATACATTTTCTGAAAACATTTTAAAAGCCAAGGCAATTTGGCAAACAATTTACAACCAATAAGATGTCCGCTCCGTTGTGTTTGGCTGCCCGTCGTCTCCCGCCGAAACATAGTACCGTTAAAAGCCCCGCTAAACAAAGTCCCGTTAAAATAAGCCCCGTAAAAAGTAAAAGTAACCTCTACCGTTCGTATGGCCTGCAGTCAAAGCTGGCGTACGAACGGCAAACATTATTAAACATATAAGCCTCGGTCGTCGAGGTCTTCACCCGATGCCGCGCACCGAGCCCCAGACGATGCCCCGCACCGAGCCACAGACGATGCCCCGCACCGAGCCCCGGACAATGCCGCGCACCGAGCCCCGGACAATGCCCCGCACCGAGCCCCAGACGATGCCCCGCACCGAGCCCCGGCCAATGCCCCGCACTGAGCCCCAGACGATGCCCCGCACTGAGCCCCGGACGATGCCGCGCACTGAGCCCCGGACAATGCCCCGCACTGAGCCCCAGACGATGCCCCGCACTGAGCCCCGGACGATGCCGCGCACTGAGCCCCGGACAATGCCCCGCACCGAGCCCCAGACGATGCCCCGCACTGAGCCCCGGACGATGCCGCGCACTGAGCCCCGGACAATGCCCCGCACCGAGCCCCAGACGATGCCCCGCACCGAGCCCCGGACGATGCCCCGCACCGAGCCCCGGCCAATGCCGCGCACCGAGCCCCAGACAATGCCCCGCACTGAGCCCCGGACGATGCCGCGCACTGAGCCCCGGACGATGCCGCGCACTGAGCCCCGGCCGATGCCGCGCACCGAGCCGAGCCGAGATCTTCATCCGTGGCCCCGGACTGCGCCCTCGACTGAGCCCCCGACAATGTTTTACTTATCGTTCGCTCCTCGCTCGGCTCCCGATAGATGTATGGGCTGGGCCTTGTGGCGGCCGCTGCACGCGCCGAGCCTGGAGGCGTGGTAAACGCGCGGGCGCCCTGGTAAGGCTGAAGAACCTCGCCCGCGCCCGTTTAACATCTGCCTACCTCGCCCAGAGCTGTGAGGACGGACCTGGTCGGCCCTACCGCTCCATCCACCGGCGGTTCCTCGAGCCCAGGTATGCCTTTCTCCGGTCGATCCTCCCGGTCCCAGGTCTGTCGGCACGCGGGCTCCCAGCCAGGCCATGTGTGAAGCGCAGCGGCGTGGTCTTCCTGAACCTCCGCCCGCTGGCGTGGGAGCCGCTACCGGCCCTCAACTCACCTGCAGTCCCTGCAAAAGTGGCCCTGATCAATGCGAGATCAGTACTGAATAAAACCTTCGTCCTCAGTGACTTCTTCTCCGCACGTGGATTGGACTTCCTACTGATCACAGAAACCTGGCTTAATCCTGGTGAGCTTGCTCCACTCGTGGAACTCTGCCCTGATACCTGTAACTTTTTCAGCTCGCCTAGGCTCTCAGGTCGTGGTGGGGCCTAGCCACTGTGTTTAAGAAGAATTTCAACTGCCGCCTTCTGAACACTGATCAGGTTTCCAGTTTTGAACATCAACTAATCATAGTTGGTCTAATCTGTCCGCTTTTAATTGTTCTTGTGTATCGCCCACCAAAGATGCATACGGACTTTATCTCACAATTTGGTGATCTTATTGCTAGCTTGTTGCCCAAATTTGACCAGGTCCTGATTCTTGGTAACTTTAACATTCACGTTTGCTGTCCCACGAAGCCTCTTGTGAGTGAATTTATGAACCTGGTTGAGTCCTTCAATCTGTCTTTACTCACCACTGGACCCGCGCACAAGCTTGGCCATACAATAGACCTAGTGCTTTCATCTGGTCTCCCAACTTGTAACACAGATATTATTGATGCCTGCCTATCTGATCATAGTGCTATTATATTTGATATATCTCTGCCTTTCTCTCCCTCAAAATCCCATCTCCCTGCTCGCTACTCCCGCTACGTTAACTCCACGACGGCCAGTAAGTTCTCTGAGCCTCTCATAGCCGCCCCCGACATCTGCACTATTGATGCGTCCACCCCTCATCTCAGTACCGACGACCTCATTTCTTTATTCAATAATACCTGCTCTTCCGTCCTGGATTATGTTGCTCCTCTTAAAATGAAAAAGCCCAAGCCTAAAGGCGTGCTGTGGTTCAATGATACCACCAGAGCCCTAAGAAGAGAATGCAGAAAATCAGAACGGAAGTACAAATCTGATAAGCTTCAAATGTCCTTTGAACTCCTGAAAAATAATCTTGACAAATACCAGCGAGCAGTAAAATCTGCAAGAACTAAATATTTTTCCACCCTTATCTCCAAAAACGCGCAAAATTCCAAGGTCCTTTTTAGCACCATCACCTCCATCATCTGTCCTGCCCCCAGCACCAGCCTAACTGGGTCCCCTGCTAAGTGCGAGGAATTTACCACATTTTTCATCAGCAAGGTAAAGAATATTAGAACTAATATTTTCCCTCCCACCCGTGACCTAGCTGTCTCATTGGTCTGCTCTTCACAATTAGACAGTTTCCAACCCGTTATATTACACATGAGATGAAAGGCATTTTGGGTACACACCAGCAGAACCATCAGGAAATAGTAAAACCGAATGGCTGGACCTTGTTCCATGAGATGTTTGAGCTGTGAGGCGTTTGCTGTAAACAAGGCTATGTCCAGAAAGCCCTGGGCTATAGTCTTAGTCCTGGCATACGTGTTGATGTTCCTGATGACCTAGAACAGAAAGCTCAATATAAACACAGGATACCATCCTCAAATTCAAATTCATTTCGAAAGACATTGGCTATTACAAGAAGGTGGTCAAAAATGCTGGAGAAACTCAGCGGGTGAGGCAGCATCTATGGAGCGAAGGAATAGGTGACCTTTCGGGTTGAGACCTTTCTTCTGACTGATGAAGGAATAGGTGATGTTTCGGGTCGAGACCCTTCCGGGTCTCGACACGAAACGTTACCTATTCCTTCGCTCCATAGATGCTGGAGAAACTCAGCGGGTGAGGCAGCATCTATGGAGCGAAGAAATAGGTGACGTTTCGGGTCGAGACCCTTCTTGGTTCTTGGTTCTTGGTTTCTTGGTCCTCCAAAATATTCCAAATGGAATTTAAACTGGAGGTGGTGAAGGGAGGGCTTAAGCCAGAAAGGGTTATTGGGAAGAAAGAGCTACTTTAAATTCAGACTGACGAAGGAATAGGTGACGTTTCGGGTCGAGACGCCATCCCGGGAATTAACCTTGTGAACTTCATGGTCTTACAGTGTGGATACAGGCCCTACGGTCTAACTTGCCCACACCGACCAACATGTCCCATCTACACTAGTCCCACCTGCCTGCATTTGGCCCGTATCCCTCTAAATCTATCTTATGTACCTGTCGAAACGTTTCTTAAATGTTGCGATAGTAATCATGTATAGTCTTTGTGCTGACTGGATAGAGTTTTTCACTGTCCCTCGGTACATATGACAATAAACTAAACTAAGCTAAATAATTGTGATAGGGTGGTCAATTTCCAATTGGTGTGCGATCCAGCTTTATGTGCTGGGAGAATCGTGCTTGTAACTATAAAGGAAACATTTGGACATTTTATTGGGTTAGTTGGCCCTCTGTAAATCGCCCCTTGTGTGTTGGGAGTGCATGAGAAAGAGGGATAACATAGAACTAGTGTGAACGGGTAAGCGATGGTCAGCATGGAATCGGTGGGCCGAAGGGCCTGTTTCCATGCTGTATCTTTCAATTAAAGCTAAGCACTTTCTGGAAACGTGAGATATAAAGAAACTGCAGGAAACACACAGCCGGTGAAGTTGTATTTATTTGTGTGCTGGCGATACGGATGTTATTGACTCTGCCAGTGTTTATTGTTCATTCCTAATTGTCCCCGTACACTGGGAAACCTCTGCACACCTGCAGATTCAGGGACAATTTCTTCCCAGCTGTTATCAAGCAACTGAACCATCCCACCACAACCAGAGAGCAGTGCTGAACGACTATCTACCTCTTTGGTGACCCTCGGACTATCTTTGACCGGACTTGCTGGCTTTACCTTGCACTAAACGTTATTCCCTTATCATGTATCTGTACACTGTAAATGGCTCGATTGTAATTATGTGTTGTCTTTCCGCTGACTGGTTAGCACGCAACAAAAATCTTTTCACTGTACCTCGGAACAGCTGACAATAAACTAAACTGAACTGAGGAAGCAGCTGTTAATGATGTTGCTAGGACTGGAGTCATGTGTGTTCCCGATCTGATCAGTAGTCCAATGCACATGTAACGAGATCAATAAATTGCCGTACTTTTAAGACGGCATCTAAAATAAAACGATCATTTTTAACAGTGCCTAAAATTGATTTTAAAAGACAGCGAGTATAATTGCATTGTTCCACAAACATTTGAAAAAAATATTTTAGCACCAGGACTGGCCTATAATATTTTCCATGGGGCAGTGATACATGTAAACAAAATGATCGTGCAATGGCACGGAGGCGCAGTGGTAGAGTTGCTGCCACACAGCGCCAGAGTCAAGTGTTCGATTCTGACTACGGGTGCTGTCTGAATGGAGTTTGTACGTTCTCCCATGAGCGCGTGGGTTTTCTCCAAAGAGGTCATATCCTCAGAATTAAAGGGCGCTCTTTTAGAAAGGAGGTGAGGAGGTACTTCTTTAGTCAGTGGGTAGTTAATCAGTGGAACTCATTGCCACAGAGGGCTGTGGAGGCAAAGTCAGTGGGTGTTTTTAAGGCAGAGATAGACAAATTCTTGATTAGAACGGGTGTCAAGGGTTATGGGGAAGAAGGCAGGAAAATGGGATTAGGAGGCAGAGATCAGCCATGATAGAATGGCGGAGTGGACTCGACGGGCCGAATGGCCTAATTCTGCTCCTATAACTTGTGAGCTTGTGCTAGTGAATGAGGATTGCTGGTCGGTGGGCGTGAAGGGCCAGTTTCTGCGCTGTATCTCTCTACATTAAACAGTTTCAGCCTCTCAATCCATAGTTAAAGTCAGTGCAGTTGTGTCACTCTGTAACCAAGTTCTTTCTGGGTTTAAATTACATAATTAATAACAATCCAACGACAAAACTTCCAGAAAGACATTCCTATGAACAGCTGAGTGAGCAGATATCAGGTGCAGTAAACAGGATTTGACATCTAAGTCTATACAGTTATTATACACAATGTAAGGTTTCTACAGAGTGCTAGATGCAGCGTTTAGTTCTAGTTTTTTAAGTATGATAACTCCAATATTTCTTACACTGACAGTACTCGTCCGCCAATGGTAAGAAATCTATCCATCATCTTTAATAAAAATCAATTTCAAAATGATACAATTCCCTTCTTGCTCCTTTGGCACCAAAGCTTCACTGAGGCTTTCGAGCTTTGTACAAAAAGAAAAATCATCACCACTTTCAGAAAGCTGTCAGTGATGGGAACGTGAGCTGAAAGATGTGCCACTTTTTCATTTTCAAGACAATTTCATTCCAGTTATTAATGCCAGAGCTGCACGGCACAGCAACAGGCCCTCAGGCCCAACCTGCCAAACCTATTACATGAGATACAGACACAAGGAACTGCAGATGCTGGCATCTTGCTAGAAAACACAGAGTGCTGGAGTAACTCAGCGGGTCAGGCAGCATTTGTGGAGAACATGGATAGGTGACGTTTCACAGAGTGCTGGAGTAACTCAGCGGGTCAGGCAGCATCTGTGGAGAACATGGATAGGTGACGTTTCACACAGTGCTGGAGTAACTCAGCGGGTGCAGCAGCATCTATGGAGCGAAGGAAATAGGCAACGTTTCGGGACGAAACCCGTAAGGATTTCGGCCCGAAACGTTGCCTATTTCCAGAAGGATTTCGGCCCGAAACGTTACCTATTTCCTTAGCTCCGTGGGTCAGGCAGCATCTGTGGAGAACATGGATAGGCGACGTTTCACAGAGTGCTGGAGTAACTCAGTGGGTCAGGCAGCATCTGTGGAGAACATGGATAGGTGATGTTTCACAGAGTGCTGGAGTAACTCAGCGGGTCAGGCAGCATCTGTGGAGAACATGGATAGGTGGACTTCGGGTTGAAACTCTTCTTCAGACATGAGATGATGAGATACAGAGGTTGCTCTCAAAAGCAGCATTTAATGTTCAACACTGAAACCAAGGTTTCCGTGCGGTTCTCAGAGGTTTTTGTCAGTCTCCCTACCTGCTTCCACTACCTGCAACCTCCGGCAACCACCTGCAACCTCCGGGAACCGCACGGAAACCTTGGGTGGGGCGCAAAGTCTCCAGAGGTTTCCGTTCAGGTTTCCTAAGGTGGACAGGGGTATATAACACAATCTCCACTCAACACTTCTGCTTTTGTTTTTTTGTTTTCCACATTATGTTTCCAAATCCCCTTGATTCTGAGAACCCCAAAATATGATTAAAAATAACAATTCTTAATGTTGACACAGGTGCTTGTTCAATAAATATTTGGGCAGCAAATTGAGTTGACACCGCAGCCAATCCCTGGGATAACAAGAAGTGCATTAGACAAGGCAGTCGACACTCTCTCGTCTCTGCAGATATGGGAACCTCCTGCCGACAGTTCAGTAATGGAAACATTGCAAAAAGCCAAGCAATTGGTTACTTTGGATAAATCCTATTTGCTTCCATTGCCTGAGAGGATTTGATAATAGTTTAGTTGGAACCAAACGCCCGATAGCAATGAATGATTTTGTTCTGTCAGGTCTAAAGTCAATATTCTCCTGGGTTTCCATGTCCAGTTATTCTGAGCATCTCACTCTTTACAGTCAAGGCCATTCTTTTACTAGTGTTTAATTTGGCGTGATATTTGACTCAGCACTGAAATTTGACAAACAAATCAATGCCGTGGTAAAAGCTAGCTTCTTTCAGCTTCGGATGATAGCTAAAATAAAACAATTCCTCCAGTTTGATGACCTGGAAAAGATCATCCACACATTCATCTCCTCCCGCCTAGATTACTGCAACTCCCGTTACACTGGCATCAGCCAATCTTCCCTGTCCCGCCTGCAACTGGTCCAAAACGCCGCAGTGAGACTCCTGACGGGCACCCGAAAAAGGGACAACATCACCCCGATCCTGGCCTCTCTCCACTGGCTCCCTGTGCGGTTCCGTATAAACTTCAATATACTCCTCCATGTCTACAAAGCCCTCAATGGGCTTGCCCCCACCTACATAAAAAGTCTTCTCACCCACTACTCCACCTCCAGGCCCCTCAGATCGGCCGACTTGGGGTTGCTGAATATCCCACGGAATAGGCATAAGCTCAGGGGCAACCGCGCCTTTGCGGTTGCAGCCCCTAGACTGTGGAACAGCATCCCCTTTCCCATCAGAACTGCCCCCTCCATCGACTCTTTTAAGTCAAGACTAAAGACATATCTACACTCCCAAGCCTTTCCTGACGTCCTCTGAGTGAGGGCTACATGTATTGTATGTATGTAGTCTGTTTTGTTGTGCTATTCTCATAACAAATGTAAAGCACTTTGGCCAACGAGAGTTGTTTTTTTAAATGTGCTATATAAATAAATGTGACTTGACTTGACAACCAATATATTTTCTGAAATCATTAAAAAAAGGCAATATGGCAAACACTACAACCAATATTTCGTGTAAACTGTTTAAAAGCCAAGGCAATTTGGCAAAAACTTTACAATAAATACATTTTCTGAAAACTTTTTTAAAAGCCAAGGCAATTTGGCAAACTCTTTACAGCCAATACATTTTCTGAAAACTTTTTAAAGCCAAGAAAAGTTGGCAAACACTTTACAAACATAATATTTTCTGAAAACATTTTAAAAGCCAAGGCAATTTGGCAAACACTTTACAACCAAGATATTTTCTAAAAAAATGTTAAAAGCCAAGACAATTTGGCAAACACTTTACAACAAATAAATCTGCTGAAAACTTTGTAAAAGCCGAGTCAATTAGGCAAACACTTTACAACCAATACATTTTCTGAAAACGTTTTCAAAGCCAAGGCAATTTGGCAAACACTTTACAACCAATAAATTTTCCGAAATTTTTATAAAAGCCAAGGCAATTCGGCAAACAATTTACAACCAATACATTTTCTGAAAACTTTTCAAAAGCCAAGACAATTCGGCAAATACTTTTAAAACAATACATTTTTTGAAAACGTTTCAAAAGCCAAGGCAATTTTGCAAAGACTTTACAACATTTTCTGAAATATTTTTAAAACCAAGGCAATTTGTCAAATACTTGACAACCAATACATGCTCTGATTATTTTTATGGCAAGGAAATTTGGCAAATACTTTGCATCCAATACATATTCTGAAAACGTTTTAAAAGCCAAGGCAAATTCGTAAACGCTTTACAACCCATACATTTTCTGAAATGTTTTAAAAACTTTACAAACAAAATATTTTCTGAAAACATTTTAAAAGCCAAGGCAATTTGGCAAACTCTACAACCAATATATATTTCGTGAAGGTACACAAAATTGCTGGGGAAACTCAGCGGGTGCAGCAGCATCTATGGAGCGAAAGCATCTATATTTCGTGAAAGCTGTTTAATATCCAAGACAATTTGGCAAACACTTTTCAACCAATATATATTTTCTGAAAGCTTTTTAAAAGCCAAGGCAATTTGACAAACACTTGACAACCAATACATTTTCTGATTTTTTTTAAAGCCAAGGCAATTTGGCAAATACTTTACAAACATTATATTTTCAGAAAACGTTTTAAAAGCCAAGACAATTTGGCAAACACTTTACAAGCAATACATTTTCTGAACACTTTTTAAAAGCCAAGACAATTTGGCAAACACTTTACAACCAATACATTTTCTGAAAACTTTTTAAAAGCCAAGACAATTTTGCAAACACTTGAAAACCAACATATTTTCTGAAAACATTTTAAAAGCCGGCAATTTGGCAAACACTTTACATCCAAAACATTTTCTGAAAGCGTTTTAAAAGCCAAGGCAAATTAGCAAAAGCTTGCAACCAATACATTTTCTGAACACGTTAAAAAAGCCAAGGCAATTTCACAAACACTACAACCAATATATATTTCGTGAAAACTGTTTAATATCCAAGAGAATTTGGCAAACACTTTTCAACCAATATATATTTTCTGAAACCTTATTAAAAGCCAAGGCAATTTGTCAAACACTTGACAACCAATACATTTTCTGATTTTTTTTAAAGCCAAGGCAATTTGGCAAATACTTTGCATCCAATACATTTTCTGAAAACGTTTTAAAAGCCAAGGCAAATTGGTAAACGCTTTACAATCAATACATCTTCTGAAATGTTTTTAAAACCAAAGACAATTTGGCAAATAGTTTATAACCAATACATTTTCAGAAAACGATTTAAAAGTCAAGACAATTTGGCAAATAGTTTATAACCAATACATTTTCTGAAAACGTTTTAAAAGCCAAGACAATTTAACAAACACATTACAAACAATACATTTTCTGAAAACGTTTTAAACGCCAAGGCCAATTGGCAAAAGCTTTACAATCAATACGTTTTCTGAAAACTTTTTTTATACCAAGGCAACTTGGCAAACACTTTGCATCCAATACATTTTCTGAAATATTTTAAATAGCCAAGACAATTTGTCAAACACTTTATAACCAATACGTTTTCTAAAAACGTTTTAAAAGCCAAGACAATATGTCAAACACTTTGCAACCAATAAGTTTTCTGAAAACATTTTAAAAACCAAGAACATTTGGTTAACACTTTACAACCAATAAGTTTTCTGAAAACGTTTTAAAAGCCAAGGCAAATTGGCAAACGCTTTACATAGATACATAGAAAATAGGTGCAGGAGTAGGCCATTCGGTCCTTCGAGCCTGCACCGCCATTCAATATGATCATGGCTGATCGTCCAACTCAGTATCCCGTACCTGCCTTCTCTCCATACCCCCTGATCCCTTTCGCCACAAGGGCCACAGCTAACTCCCTCTTAAATATAGCCAATGAACTGGCCTCAACTGCCTTCTGTGGCAGAGAGTTCCAGAGATTCACCACTCTCTGTGTGAAAAATGTTTTTCTCATCTCGGTCTTAAAGGATTTCCCCTCTATAATTAAGCTGTGACCCCTTATCCTGGACTTCCCCAACATCGGGAACAACCTTCCTGCATTTAGCCTGTCCAACCCCTTAAGCATTTTGTAAGTTTCTATAAGATCCCCCCTCAATATCCTATATTATAGCGATTACAAGCCGAGTCTATCCAGTCTTTCTTCATATAAAAGTCCTGACATCCCAGGAATCAGTCTGGTGAACCTTCTCTGCACTCCCTCTATGGCAATAATGTCCTTCCTCAGATTTGGAGACTAAAACTGTACGCAATACTCTATGTGTGGTCTCACCAAGACCCTGTACAACTGCAGTAAAACCTCACTGCTCCTATACTCAAATCCTTTTGCTATGATTTCCAATTAATACATTTACTGATAACTTTTTAAAAGCCAAGGCAATTTGGCAAACACTTTACAACCAATATATTTTCTGAAAACGTTTTAGAAGCCTAGGCAATTTGGCAAACACTTTACAATAAATACATTTACTGAAAACTTTATAAAAGCCAAAGCAATTTGACAAACACTTGACAACCAATACATATTCTGAAATATTTTTAAAAGCCAAGGCAATTTGGCAAAACTTTACAACCAATAAGTTTTCTGAAAATGTTTTAAAAGCCAAGGCAATTTGGCAAATACCTTGCAGCCAATATATATAATCTGAAAACTGTTTAAAAGCCAAGGCAATTTAGCAAACACTTTACAACAAATACATTTTCTGAAAACTTTTTTAAAAGCCAACTCAATTTGACAAACACTTTTCAACCAATATATATTCTCTGAAACCTTTTTAAAAGCCAAGGCAATTTGGAAAGCACTTTACAACCAATACATTTTCTGTAAATGTTTTAAAAGCCAAGACAATTTACAAATATTTTACAAACGATACATTTTCTGAAAACGCTTTAAAAGCCAAGGCAATTTGGCAAACACTTTACAACCAATACATTTTCTGAATACTTTTTAAAAGCCAAGGCAATTTGGAAAAAAACTTTACAATCAATACATTTACTGAAAGATTTAACAGCCAAGGCAATTTGGTAAAGACTTTACAACATTTTCGGAAATATTTTTAAAAGCCAAGGCAATTTGGCAAACACTTAACAACCAATACATTTTCTGAAACCATTTTAAAAGCCAAGGCAATTTGGAAAGCACTTTACAAACAATACAATTTCTGAAAACTTTTTAAAAGCCAAGACAATTTGACAAATACTTTACAAAGAACACATTTTCTGAAACGTTTTAAAAGCCAAGGCAAATTAGCAAAAGCTTTACAACCAATACATTTTCTGAACACTTTAAAAAAAGCCAAGGCAATTTGGCAAACACTACAACTAATATATATTTCGTGAAAACTGTTTTAAATCCAAGACAATATGTCAAACACTTTGCAACCAATAAGTTTTCTGAAAATATTTAAAAAACCAATTCACCCTTGCAACAGATTCCATAGGCTAACGGCCAAATTGATTAGAATCAATTATATTTGAAAAACTGCATTTAATATTTCAAACAGATTTAAATTACGTTGTGGATTTTTTCTCAAATGTTTAGGTGTCCAATCCTCACCTGACTCGTTGGATTCGTATACTTGGGTTGGACGCCTTCTGCTCCGATTGGCCATAAATTCTGGTTTTGGTACATCTAATCCTGTGAAAAATAAAACATGCTCATCATCTGTTATGGCCACAACTTCAAGTATTTATCTTCATTGAGTTACTAGTGCAAAATATCTGTGGAAACATCACTTTGCAATGTTATCGTTATTACTAATTCCTCCAGAGTATTCATGCTTATTCAATTGATCATGTCTACTTGAAGTAAACAACCTTAAAATTATTTTTCAGAGTTAAAGAATAATCAACGGATGAGTATGTGTCTATTTCCAGGTCAGAAATCACAATGACCAATCTTTCAGTTTCACACATCTGTGTGGGAAGTGAAATAGATCAGAATCCTTCTTTCCATTCCTCCAGGTTTAAAGTAATGGCTCATCCTTGCTGTCTGTACTGACAGTGACACTTTGTGCCATGGTTGGGTAAATGGATTGAATAATGAACAACCAGGACAATCCATCTCTTCATCAATGGGAACATTGACCTTTGTCCAATCTCTGATTTCAGGACTGTGACTATTTGCAACATTAAAAAGCATAACTGGGCCCCAATGTCTATGGGTTGGTGTTATCCATGGTCACCATCTTCTGAATGACATCAAGCTTTGGTATTGATTATAAAGTTAATCCAATTTGAGATCACTGATGGGAATGTTTGAATATTGGTGAGGAACCTCACCAGGAGGAAATAGTCATTAGAAGCAAAACTACATATCCTGCTGCCAATAATCTGGGACTAATCACAAGTCTGCTGGGTGTGCTCATTTCATCAAAAGTGGCATTACAAATCTTACGGGTTGACACACATTGAATTTGCAAGGCATTAATGTATCAGGCAGGAGGTTATGTCTTGGGACCTTTCCAATTTTCCAATGACCAGTGTGCGTGCACATAACATAGAAACATAGAAACATAGAAACATAGAAATTAGGTGCAGGAGTAGGCCATTCGGCCCTTCGAGCCTGCACCGCCATTCAATATGATCATGGCTGATCATCCAACTCAGTATCCCGTACCTGCCTTCTCTCCATACCCTCTGATCCCCTTAGCCACATCTAACTCCCTCTTAAATATAGCCAATGAACTGGCCTCGACTACCCTCTGTGGCAGGGAGTTCCAGAGATTCACCACTCTGTGTGAAAAAAGTTCTTCTCATCTCGGTTTTAAAGGATTTCCCCCTTATCCTTAAGCTGTGACCCCTTGTCCTGGACTTCCCCAACATCGGGAGCAATCTTCCTGCATCTAGCCTGTCCAACCCCTTAAGAATTTTGTAAGTTTCTATAAGATCCCCTCTCAATCTCCTAAATTCTAGAGAGTATAAACCAAGTCTATCCAGTCTTTCTTCATAAGACAGTCCTGACATCCCAGGAATCAGTCTGGTGAACCTTCTCTGCACTCCCTCTATGGCAATAATGTCCTTCCTCAGATTTGGAGACCAAAACTGTACACAATACTCCAGGTGTGGTCTCACCAAGACCCTGTACAACTGCAGTAGAACCTCCCTGCTCCTATACTCAAATCCTTTTGCTATGAAAGCTAACATACCATTCGCTTTCTTCACTGCCTGCTGCACCTGCATGCCCACTTTCAATGACTGGTGCACCATGACACCCAGGTCTCGCTGCATCTCCCCTTTTCCTAGTTGGCCACCATTTAGATAATAGTCTGCTTTCCTGTTTTTGCCACCAAAATGGATAACCTCACATTTATCCACATTATACTGCATCTGCCAAACATTTGCCCACTCACCCAGCCTATCCAAGTCACCTTGCAGTCTCCTAGCATCCTCCTCACAGCTAACACTGCCCCCCAGCTTAGTGTCATCCGCAAACTTGGAGATATTGCCTTCAATTCCCTCATCCAGATCATTAATATATATTGTAAATAGCTGGGGTCCCAGCACTGAGCCTTGCGGTACCCCACTAGTCACTGCCTGCCATTGTGAAAAGGACCCGTTTACTCCTACTCTTTGCTTCCTGTTTGCCAGCCAGTTCTCTATCCACATCAATACTGAACCCCCAATGCCGTGTGCTTTAAGTTTGTAAACTAATCTCTTATGTGGGACCTTGTCGAAAGCCTTCTGGAAGTCCAGATACACCACATCCACTGGTTCTCCCCTATCCACGCTACTAGTTACATCCTCGAAAAATTCTATAAGATTCGTCAGACATGATTTACCTTTTGTAAATCCATGCTGACTTTGTCCAATGATTTCACCACTTTCCAAATGTGCTGCTATCCCATCTTTAATAACTGACTCTAGCAGTTTCCCCACTACCGATGTTAGACTAACTGGTCTGTAATTCCCCGTTTTCTCTCTCCCTCCCTTCTTAAAAAGTGGGGTTACGTTTGCTACCCGCCAATCCTCAGGAACTACTCCAGAATCTAAAGAGTTTTGAAAGATTATTACTAATGCATCCACTATTTCTGGAGCTACTTCCTTAAGTACTCTGGGATGCAGCCTATCTGGCCCTGGGGATTTATCGGCCTTTAATCCATTTAATTTACCCAACACCACTTCCCGGCTAACCTGGATTTCACTCAATTCCTCCAACTCCTTTGACCCGCGGTCCCCTGCTATTTCCGGCAGATTATTTATGTCTTCCTTAGTGAAGACGGAACCAAAGTAGTTATTCAATTGGTCCGCCATATCCTTGTTCCCCATGATCAACTCACCCGTTTCTGACTGCAAGGGACCTACATTTGTTTTAACTAATCTCTTTCTTTTCACATATCTATAAAAACTTTTGCAGTCAGTTTTTATGTTCCCTGCCAGTTTTCTTTCATAATCTATTTTTCCTTTCCTAATTAAGCCCTTTGTCCTCCTCTGCTGGTCTCTGAATTTCTCCCAGTCCTCCGGTATGCTGCTTTTTCTGGCTAATTTGTACGCATCATCCTTCGCTTTGATACTATCCCTGATTTCCCTTGTTATCCACGGATGCACTACCTTCCTTGATTTATTCTTTTGCCAAACTGGGATGAACAATTTTTGTAGTTCATTCATGCAGTCTTTAAATGTCTTCCATTGCATATCCACCGTCAACCCTTTTAGAATTAATTGCCAGTCAATCTTGGCCAATTCACATCTCATACCCTCAAAGTTACCTTTCTTTAAGTTCAGAACCATTGTTTCTGAATTAACAATGTCACTCTCCATCCTAATGAAGAACTCAACCATATTATGGTCACTCTTGCCCAAGGGGGCACGTACAACAAGACTGCTAACTAACCCTTCCTCATTACTCAATACCCAGTCTAAAATAGCCTGCTCTCTCGTTGGTTCCTCTACATGTTGATTTAGATAACTATCCCGCATACATTCCAAAAAATCCTCTTCCTCAGCACCCCTGCCAATTTGATTCACCCAATCTATATGTAGATTGAAGTCACCCATTATAACGGTTTTGCCTTTGTCGCACGCATTTCTAATTTCCTGTTTGATACCATTTCCAACTTCACTACTACTGTTAGGTGGCCTGTACACAACACCCACCAGCGTTTTCTGCCCCTTAGTGTTTCGCAGCTCTACCCATACCGATTCCACATCCTGCAAACTAATGTCCTTCCTTTCCATTGCGTTAATCTCCTCTCTAATCAGCAACGCTACCCCACCTCCTTTTCATTTCTCTCTATCCCTCCTGAATATTGAATATCCCTGGATGTTCAGCTCCCAGCCTTGGTCACCCTGGAGCCATGTCTCCGTGATCCCAACTATATCATAGTCATTAATAGCTATCTGCACATTCAACTCATCCACCTTATTACGAATGCTCCTTGCATTGAGACACAAAGCCTTCAGGCTTGTTTTTACAACACTCTTACCCCTTATACAATTTTGTTGAAAAGTGGCCCTTTTTAATTTTTGCCCTGGATTTTCCGGCCTGCCACTTTTACTTTTCACCTTGCTACCTATTGCTTCTACCCTCATTTTACACCCCTCTGTCTCTACGCTCACACATTTAAGAAACCCTTTCCCTTTAACTCCATCCTCCACTAGCCCATTCGACACCCCACCCCCCTTATTCAGTTTAAAACCACCCGTGTAGCAGTGGCAAACCTGCCTGCCAGAATGCTGGTCCCACACCTGTTAAGATGCAATCCGTCCCTTTTGTACAGTTCCCCCTTACCCCAAAACAGATCCCAGTAATCTAAGAATCTAAATCCCTGCCCCGTGCACCAGTTCCTCAGCCACACGTTCAGGTCCCGTATCTCCCTGTTCCTGCTCTCGCCAGCACGAGGAACTGGAAGCAAACCGGAGATAACAACCCTGGAGGTCCTGCTTTTCAGCATTTTTCCGAGCTCTCTAAAGTCACGCTGCAGAATATTCATCCCCTTCTTTCCGACATCGTTTGTGCCGACATGCACTACCACTTCCGGATGTTCACCTTCGCCCTTGAGGATTTTCTGCACTCTGTCCGTGACATCCTGGATCCTAGCACCAGGAAGCCAGCACACCATCCTCGCATCCCGTCTGTTGCCGCAGAAACCCCTGTCCGTACCTCTCACAATGGAGTCTCCTACTACAATGGCGTAGCCTGCCTTAGGCCTTTTTGGTTTTGGCTCAACAGCCCTATTCGCATCACAAGCCAGTCCGCCGCCCAGTGTAAACACCTCTTCTGTCCCGACAGCTTCTAAGTGGGTGAACCTGTTCACAAGAGGTACAACCCCCGGGGACGTTGGCATTCCATGCTTCCCTCCCGTTCTCACTGTCTCCCACCTTCTCTCTTCCAGTACCTTAGGTGTAACAATCGTACTGTAGGACTTGTCGAGGAACGACTCCGTTTCTCGGACGAACCGGAGGTCATCCACTTGCTTCTCCAGTTCCCCAACACGGCCCTTCAGGAGCTCTACCTGGATGCACTTTTCGCATTTGTAGTAACCAGAGGCACCAGCGGTGTCCTTGACCTCCCACATACTGCAAGCATCACACTGAATCAGCTTGCCTGACATCTCCTGCTTTCGTCTCTCCCTCTGCAGTGTTTTGCGTAGTCTCCTCTCCTCAGCCTCCTCGCCGAAGCCTCTCGAGCCAAAGACTCACACTTTTCTCACAGGGCACTTCACTCACAAGGCCGCTCACTCACTGCCGCTCCCTAAGAGCAGTCTTACTTAAATTGACTGATAAATTGCCTGATTTACCAATTTACAAAGCAAATTCCTCAGTTTTCAACTGTTTTCCCAGCACTGACTCACTTCTCTCCTCCCACTTGGGCTAGAGCCAATCAGTCGTATCTCTTGCTAATCTCCTCCTGCTGCTGCTGTTGTTGCTCCCAAAGTTACAGCAGTTCTGAGTCAAGTCTGCCTGTCCTTGACCTGTACTTAAACTGTTTTCACTTCTCTCCTCCCACTTGGGCTAGAGCCAATCAGTCGTATCTCTTGCTAATCTCCTCCTGCTGCTGCTGTTGTTGCTCCCAAAGTTACAGCAGTTCTGAGTCAAGTCTGCCTGTCCTTGACCTGTACTTAAACTGTTTTCACTTCTCTCCTCCCACTTGGGCTAGAGCCAATCAGTCGTATCTCTTGCTAATCTCCTCCTGCTGCTGCTGTTGTTGCTCCCAAAGTTACAGCAGTTCTGAGTCAAGTCTGCCTGTCCTTGACCTGTACTTAAACTGTTTTCACTTCTCTCCTCCCACTTGGGCTAGAGCCAATCAGTCGTATCTCTTGCTAATCTCTTCCTGCTGCTGCTGTTGCTCCCAAAGCTACAGCAGTTCTGAGTTACAATGAGGGCAGGAACAGATACAGCAACATTTAATTCTAAACATTATATTTCAGACATTTGTTTATTGATCTAAAGAATGAGAGCATCACAGGCAGAGCTAGCATTTCCTGGTCTTTCCAAATTGCCCCTTGTGTGACATGGAGCAGAACATGGAGGTTGTGATGCTCCCATGCACCCATTGCCCTCAACGTTTACGGTGTAGAGGCCACAGGTTTGGGATATGTTGTTATAGAAGTCTTACCACAAAGATTCCAGTGCATTATGGAGATAGTAAACAGTGTATTTCCGGCTGGTGAAACCAGTGTACTTTTGAATGAAGAGTGCCAAGTTTCGTGAGTGTTGTGGATGATCTCTTCCAGGGATGTTGAGATAAATATTTCAATGTCCACTTTGATATCCCTTGTTTATGGGCATTCTCTTGGTGGAGAGGATAACTGCTCCAATTGCATCTCTGTCAGTTTTGAGAGAATTGATTCTGTAGGTCTTGGAATAAGGTAAAGATTCTGCTGCTGAATGTCTTTATGAGTTAAAGGCTTATGAGGTTGGGGACAGGATATTTTTTACATTTTGATTTCCTGAAGAGACTTTGGTTCAAAGAGCCTTCCAGGTTGTGCTCCTCCATTTTGAACAGCCATAGATCAAGGATTCCCACAAATTAATTATGCTGTTACATTTTCATAATAACCATATAACCATATAACAATTACAGCACGGAAACAGGCCATCTCGAACCTTCTAGTCCGTGCCGAACACGTATTCTCCCCAAGTCCCATATAATGGGCTGCCATAAAGCATTTTCTGCATTCTACAAGATCTTGAGCCTTGATGCCACTTTGTTAATCTGGGAGAAACTAATGCCTATGGTTTACTTAATCCTGTCAATTAATTTGCAGGAATTTACAGAGATGAGCCCCCGTCCCACTTTCTCGAGTTACTCACGAACTCTCCCGAGTTTTCCCCTTGATTCAAACTCGGAGAATTACGGTAATAGCCAGTCATAGGTACTCAAGGCTTTATTTTACTCGTGGACATGTTTCAACATGTTGAAAAAACGTCCCGACTTACCTGATGCCCTGAGTTCCTACGGCTGGCATTACGAGCCGCTACGAAACATCTACGGACTCCTACGAGCTCGCTACTGACATTCCCCCAGTTCGAATCAAGGGGAAAACTCAGGAGAGTTTGTGAGTAACTCGGGATAGTGGGACAGGGGCTTTAGCCATCGGTGTATGTTTATTGTAGTCACATGTATGCAGTACAGTGAAAAGCTTTAACTTGCATGTTATCCAATCAAATCACACAATACAATACATCACAAGTACAAAAGATAAAGTGAAGGGAAAGATGGCAAACTGCAAAATATATTTCTCAGTATTGTCATGCAACTGTTCCAAAGAAAATGAGCTAGGTTGAAGAATCAGCACTGTACCAAGCTCATCGAAGGACCCTTCAGTAGCCTGATAAATGTGGGGAACAGTGGCTGTTGTGTCAATGAGATTGGTCCACTAAAGATTGTTGGTAATGTTACACCTAAGAATCATTTGTACGTCAGCACTATGATTGGGGCATGTATTCCACCACGCATCCTGAAGTCGAGAACTAGCTCTTCATCTTGCTGACATTGAGGGGATGTTGTTAATTTGACACTAAGTTACGAGGTACTCTTTCTCCTTCCTGTACTCTGCCTCATCATTGTTTGTGATCCGACAGTGGTGTCATCTGTAAACTTAGTTACATCATTAGTGACACATTTGATTAAGTAACAATGTTACAAAATTTTGAGATTTAAAAAATCAAGTCTGTAATTTATCCCATCAGATAAAGCATAAAAAGAAGTTTAATTTGACACCTAATTCACTTTCATATCTCAAGTATTTAAAAAGTTATGGCCATTTTCATACTCAGAAATTAGCATCTTGTTCCCTATTGATTTTCTATGGACATAACAAAAAAGCTGTGATCGTGTGCAGTCAAAAGCCCATAACCTTCTTAAAAATTAAGAGAATTGAATGAAATTTTCAGTTATCGTAGATTGAACCATTCTGAAACAAATATAAAATAATCTTACTTGGATGACCTGAAATTAAAGCATATAATTAGTTAGTTACCCAAGTGTAGCTAATTTCAAACTTCAATTACTAGATTTAAACATCTATCCATTTCTTATTAAATGATTAACATTTTTAAATAGCCTAAGTGTCCAAATAATATTCATAAATAATTCACAATAAAACATGATTTTTAAATCTCATTTACATTAATTTATAGGCCAAATGGAAGGCATTTAGTGTTCAATTGCTGTAAATTAAAGTCCATTTTAAATCAGCTTTCTAGTGGGACCCTGTGAACGCGCTGGTTTAGAACGTTCACATTGCGGTAGATTTGTGCCCTCAAATGCCCAGAAAAATACTGCGGGATATAATGGGCCCAAAATTAGCTACTCGCAATATTAAACTTTGTATAAAGGGATCTTAAGAAGCCCTTTTTAATGTAAAAATAAGCAGTCTACCTTCTTTTATTTGCTCTATGCGACCCTGACAGCTGTCGGTGGTCGCGGGTTTAGAGATTGATTTTTAAACTACTATAACTATTATACGAGGCCTTTAAAACTAATAATAGCTTTTGCGACGGGGTCTTCCAGCGATTTTTCGTTAATAATTAACTAGGCTGAACATCTTCGATTTGAACAGCCTAGAGAAAATCGCGTTTTAAACCCGCCCCCCTCTAAACGGCGCCAAAATTGCGCACACCCGCAGCGACAGATTTTCAGCGACGCTTCAGGTAGGCTTTGCAACATACCTAGATTAAGGATCCTACAAATTTGTGGAGTCTGTTGTAAGTAGAACATGTCTCTGAAAATTCTGAACAGCAGGAATTACTGTTGTATAGTGGACAAAACAGTTAGTCTCAGACTGGAGTCTGTATCTTCAATTACTCATGCCTTCATACAACAGAAATCACTGTCTGTGTTTTCCTCCAATGGGTTTCTCCAGACATATGGAAATATATTCACTTTTTCCAAGGCTCATTATGGAAATGTTTTGCAGAACTGTGCTGTACATGAGGGAGCGGTGACAAATTAAGAGAGGAACTTCAAGGATAAAACACAAAGTGCTGGAATAACTCACTCAGGCATGCACAAGTGATGACACCGGCTTGTTTGATCCCAATCCCAATTTTTCAAATTTAATTCAAGTTTAGTGTTGTATGTATGTACGATGTAGATACAAGACGGATAAACATAAAACATTCATTATACAGTAATTCTGTAAGACTGTTACGAGAGGACTGTGTAAATCTACAAGACATCTGTCAAATCATGTTGTTATGAAAAGTCCATGGTACTGCAAGAGGAATTACGGTTGCATTAGGATTGCACAAATGGATTCAAGAATATAGTTGTAGGAAAGTAGCAGATCCTGAAACCGTTGGTGTGGGACTTCAGACTTCAGTACCTCCTACCTGATTGTAGCAGAGAGATGAGAGAACGGCCCGGATGAATGGGAACCTTGATGCCGCCTTCTTCAGGTGGGTTCTCATGTAGATACTATTGATGGTGGGGAGAGTGTGCCTGTGATGGACTGGGCCGAGTTCACCACACCATACAGCCTCTTGTATTCCTGTGCATTGGATTGCCTTTGCAGGCCAAGATGCAACCAGTCAGGATACTTTCTGCAGTACATCTATACACGTTTGTTATGAGTTCAGCTAGAGGTTATTGTTGCAGCACCATTCAACCAGAGTTTCCCTCTCTCTCTCTCTAGTATCCAGTTGCAAAGGAAGGTAGAGAACCAGGAATTGGACCTTACTGGTCATTTGGAAGGGATGACAGTGTTGAATACCCAAGCCATAGTTGATGAAATAGAAGGATCTAACCAAGTACCTGGCTCAGAAAGCACATATCTATTTAATGTTTATGTGAGGGGGAAAAACTCATGTCAGCATGCATCATTCGAGAAGGGCAAAAAGGGAACAAAGTAATATAATATTTAATATAGCGGACCTTCTCCCAGTCCATTAGTTCTTCAAACGCTTCCTTGGAAAAATAGCCAGCAATGTCGTTGAAATGGTCATCATCCTGGAAAAACAAACATTGTATTTTGTTGCATGAACATTGAATTCTCCCAATTTTATTAGCCCTTGCTGTCTTCTCCCCTTCCTATCTCTCCCTCAGCCCTCGGGCTCCTCCTCCTCCTTTTTCCTTTCTTCTCCCCCCCCCCCCCCCCCCCCCCCCCATCCTCCATCAGTCTGAAGAAGGGTTTCGGCCCGAAACGTTGCCTATTTCATTCGCTCCATAGATACTGCTTCACACGCTGAGTTTCTCCAGCATTTTTGTGTACTTTTCCTGCCGAGGGCTCGAGCTGTCTACGGGACTAATGAAATAATTAATAACCAGGGCGTCAGGGACTTGTGTGGCAGCTGCAGCAATGATGCATCTCCTGCAATGCAGTTGTACCTCGCAGTGGAACAGTTGCTGCATTGAAGCCCCTCCTGCAGTGGAGCATCTCCTGCAGTGGAACAACTCCTGCAGCTGCAGGGAAAGTTCAAGCCTCCACCATCTCTTCAGGCAGCGTGCCCCAGATTGCAACCACCCTCTCTGTTTTTGTTGCTGTTTCCTACTCTGGTGAAGGGTCTCTGATCTGAAACTGAACGGTTTCTTTCTCCACATATGCTGTGTAACCTGCTGATGTTTTTTGAATTTTCTTCCATTTTTATTTCAGGTTTTCAGCATCTGCGGTGCTTTGCTTTACACGTTCATTTTGATGTTGTGGCCTGCCAACAATGAATCAAAGGCGATCAGATACGTAGTGTCGTAATCTACTGAGATTCAAGTAACTAGTAAGTGTTTCAATGGGAAGGATGTCAACAAAATAGGGAGAGTACAGAGGAGATTTACTAGAATGTTGCCTGGATTTCAGCAACTAAGTTACAGAGAGAGGTTGAACAAGTTAGGGCTTTATTCTTTGGAGCGCAGAAGGTTAAGGGGGGACTTGATAGAGGTCTTTAAAATGATAAGAGGGATAGACAGAGTTGACGTGGATAAGCTTTTCCCATTGAGAGTAGGGAAGATTCAAACAAGGGGACATGACTTGAGAATTAAGGGACAAAAGTTTAGGGGTAACATGAGGGGGAACTTCTTTACTCAGAGAGTGGTGGCTGTGTGGAATGAGCTTCCAGTGAAGGTGGTGGAGGCAGGTTCGTTTTTATCATTTAAAAATAAATTGGATAGTTATATGGACGGGAAAGGAATGGAGGGTTATGGTCTGAGCGCAGGTATATGGGACTAGGGGAGAATACGTGTTCGGCACGGACTAGAAGGGTCGAGATGGCCTGTTTCTGTGCTGTAATTGTTATATGGTTATATGGTTATATGGTTCTGCCTACTTGGGATGGGACTCCATTTTAGTTTAGTTTAGAGATACAGCACAGAAACAGGCCCTTCAGCCCACCGAGTCCACGCCGACCAGCGATCCCCGCACACTAACACTATCCTACACACACTAGGGACAATTTACAATGAAACCAAGTAGACCGTGGGCTGAGGTGCTTTTTCGTTTCATTTTTACATAGAAACTAGGTGCAGGAGGAGGCCATTCGGCCCTTCGAGCCAGCACCGCCATTCATTGTGATCATGGCTGATCGTCCCCTATCAATAACCTGTGCCTGCCTTCTCCCCATATCCCTTGATTCCACTGGCTCCTAGAGCTCTATCTAACTCTGAAATCCATCCAGTGGCTTGACCTCCACTGCCCTCTGTGGCAGGGAATTCCATAAATTCACAACTCTCTGGGAAAAAGTTTTTTCTCCCCTCAGTCTTAAATGACCTCTCCATTATTCTAAGACTATGGCCCCTGGTTCTGGACTCACCCAACATTGGGAACATTTTTCCGGCATCTAGCTTGTCCAGTCCTTTTATAATTGTATATGTTTCTATAAGATCCCCCTCTTCCTTCTAAACTCCAGTGAATACAAGCCTAGTCTTTTCAATCTTTCCTCATATGACAGTCCCGCCATCCCAGGGATCAATCTCGTGAACCTACGCTGCACTGCCTCAATCACAAGGATGTCCTTCCTCAAATTAGGAGACCAAAACTGTACACAATACTCCAGATGTGGTCTCACCAGATCCCTATACAACTGCAGAAGAACCTCTACTCCTATACTGAAATCCTCTTGTTATGACGACCAACATTCCATTAGCTTTCTTCACAGCCTGCTGTACCTGTAAGCCAACTTTCAGTGACCGGTGTACAAGGACGCCCAGATCTCGCTGCACCTCACCCTTACCTAACCTCACCCCATTGGGATAATAATCTACTCCCTTGTTCTTGCCGCCAAAGTGGATAACCTCACATTTATCTATAGAAACATAGAAAATAGGTGCTGGAGTAGGCTATTCGGCCCTTCTAGCCTGCACCGCCATTCAATATCATCATGGCTGATCATCCAACTCAGTATCCTGTACCTGCCTTCTCTCCATACCCCCTGATCCCTTTAGCCACAGGGGCCACATCTAACTCCCTCTTAAATATAGCCAATGAACTGGCCTCAACTACTTTCTGTAGCAGAGAATTCCACAGATTCACCACACTCTGTGTGAATTTTCTTTTTCTCATCTCGGTCCTAAAAGACTTTCCCCTTACCCTTAAACTGTGACCCCTTGTTCTGGGCTTCCCCAACATCGAGAACAAACGTCCTGCATCTAGCCTGTCCAACCCCTTAAGAATTTTGCACGTCTCTATAAGATCCCCCCTCAATCTTCTAAATTCTAGCGAGTACAAGCCGAGTCTATCCAGTCTGTCTTCATAGGAAAGTCCTGCCATCCCAGGAATCAGTCTGGCGAGCCTTCTCTGCACTCCCTCTATGGCAAGAATGTCTTTCCTCAGATTAGGAGACCAAAACTGTACCCAATACTCCAGGTGTGGTCTCACCAAGGCCCTGTACAAGTACGATGCATTAGTGATAATTTTTCAAAACTCATTAGATTCTGGAGTAGTTCCTGAGGATTGGAGTTTAGCTAATGTAACCCAACTTTTTAAAAAGGGAGGGAGAGAGAAAATGGGGAATTACAGACCAGTTAGTCTAACATTTGTAGTGGGGAAACTGCTAGAGTCAGTTATTAAAGATGGGATAGCAGCACATTTGGAAAGTGGTGAAATCATTGGACAAAGTCAGCATGGATTTATTTATTATTTTTATTTATTTTTATTAGAAGTACAGTAAATTACAGTAATACACATCACATATATCTTATTACATTTGTTGTACCAGCATGGATTTATGAAAGGTAAATCATGTCAGACGAATCTTATAGAATTTTTCGAGGATATAACTAGTAGTGTGGTTAAGGGAGAACCAGTGGATGTGTTATATCTGGACTTTCAGCTTTCGACAAGGTCCCACATAAGAGATTAGTATACAAACTTAAAGCACGTGGTATTGGGGGTTCAGTATTAATGTTGATAGAGAACTGGCTGGCAGACAGGAAGCAAAGAGTAGGAGTAAAAGGTTTTTTTTTCAGAATGGCAGGCAGTGACAAGTGGGGTACCGCAAGGCTCAATGCTGGGACCAATGCTATTTACAATATATATTAATGATTTGTACGAGGGAATTGAATGCAACATGATGCTAGGAAGCTGCAAGATGACTTGGATAGGTTGGTGAGTGGGCAAATGCATGGCAGATGCAGTATAATGTGGATATATGTGAGGTTATCCACTTTGGTGGCAAAAACAGGAAAGTAGACTAGCATCTGAATGGTGGCCGATTAGGAAAAGGGAAGATGCAACGAGACCTGGGTGTCATGGTACACCATTCATGGAAAGTAGGCATGCATGTGCAGCAGGCAGTGAAGAAAGCGAATGGTATGTTAGCATTCTTAGCAAAAGGATTTGAGTATAGGAGCAGGGAGGTTCTACTGCAGTTGTACAGGGCCTTGGTGAGACCACACCTGGAGTATTGTGTACAGTTTTGGTCTCCTAATCTGAGGAAAGACAGTCTTGCCATAGAGGGAGTACAGAGAAGGTTCACCAGACTGATTCCTGGGATGGCAGGACTTTCATATGAAGAAAGACTGGATAGACTCGGCTTGTACTCGCTAGAATTTAGAAGGTTGAGGGGGGATCTTATTGAAATTTACAAAATTCTTAAGGGGTTGGACAGGCTAGATGCAGGAAGATTGTTCCCGATGTCGGGGAAGTTCAGAACATGAGGTCACAGTTTAAGGATAAGAGGGAAGTCTTTTAGGACCGAGATGAGAAAAGCATTTTTCACACAGAGAGTGGTGAATCTGTGGAATTCTCCGCCACAGAAGGTAGTTGAGGCCAGTTCATTGGCTATATTTAAGAGGGAGTTAGATGTGGCCCTTGTGGCTAAAGGGATCAGGGGGTATGGAGAGAAGGCGGGTACAGGATACTGAGTTGGATGATCAGCCATGATCATATTGAATGGCGGTGCAGGCTCGAAGCGCCGAGTGGCCTACTCCTCCACCTATTTTCTATGTTTCTATAAACCCACTGACCCATGGCTATCTGGACGATACTTCTACCGACCCCGCTTCCTGTAAGGACTCCATCCCCTACTCCCAATTCCTCCATCTATGCCGCATCAGCACCCAGGATGAGGTGTTCCAAACCAGGGCATCGGGGAGATCTCATCATTCTTTAGGGAACGGGGGCTCCCCTCTTCGACTATAGATGAGGCTCTCACCAGGGTCTCTTGTACACCCTGTAGCTCTGCTCTCATTCCCCATCCCCCCACTCGTAACAAGGGCAGAGTCCCCCTTGTTCTCACCTTCCACCAGGCACGTGCCGTTAGTGTAGGCAAGGTAGGCACTGCCTCCCCTGACAAAAATTATAAAATGGTAATTACTAAATATACAGTAAACAGTAAAGGCATGGGACAATGATGCCTATTTAAGAGATCGATCTCTTAGGTAGGCATAATTCTCCGTGCCTTTCATCCGCAGCACTTGCAACACGCGAAGGTCTGTGCAGCCCACAAGCCATCGGTGCTGCTTCAAGCCGTCAATGACAAGCGGGGCTGAAGGCAGCAGAAATTCTGCCTTTGCAGTACTGCGCATGTGCAGCGCTAGTTTCTTAGCGGGGTTTTCAAATATGGATTGCCATTATCTTAAGTGTATCTTAGGAAACAAAGAGAGAAGAATGGAGTTCGTGTATCGATAATGTGGTAAGTACATTTCTTGGTGCTTTATGTTTTTAAATACCGAATGTCCCGTGGTGTGGAAGTGGGGAGAGAGCTCCTTTCACAGCGTTTGGGGAGTCTGGCCCGGGGTAAAGTTGCGGGGAGAGCAGGAGCGTTGTGGAGGAGGGGATCTGGAACTTGCCACTTGCGACGCTCCTTGCACGGAGCCACCGGATTGAGGCCGTGGAGGGAAGCAGCTCGGGTGACTGCGAGCGGCCGCCGAACCGGACAGCGGAACCGGCCGCCACCTCAGCGCCTTCTGTCGGTCCCCGCTCACCTCCGGCAGCTCTCCGTCTAAAAACCTCTCTCCTGCCGCTCGCCGGCCTCACTCATGTCAGCCACTTCCCACAAATCCTTAAATTCCGACAGCGCGATTGAGGTTACTCGGCTGTGGGAATTTAAGGATTTGCTGAAGTGGCTGACATGAGCGAAGTCGGCGAGCAGCGGGTGAGAGATGTTCAGATGGAGAACACTGCCAGAGGTGAGCGGGCCGGCAGAAGGAGCTGAAGTGGTGGCCAGTTCTGCTGACGGGTCCCGGCGGCCGTTCGTATCCACCCGAGCTGCTTCTATCCCCGGCTACAATGTGGTGGCTCCGCGTCCGGAGCGCCGCGGCAGCGGTGAATGAGTGAGTTACTGGCATTATCCCCTAACCCCCACCTTCTCAACGCTCCTGCCCTCCCCGCAACTTTAACCCCAGGCACAGACTCTCCACACGCTGTGAAAGGAACTCTCCCCCCCAATTGATTCATTGAACAAGTGTTGTTATTCAATAAGATGACAACTGATTCAACTTGTGACAATAGGCAATAGGTGCAGGAGTAGGCCAGTCGGTCCTTCGAGCCAGCACTGCTGCTCCTGTTTTTCCCACCATCTCTTCACCTGCCATCACCCTTCACCCCCCACCCATTCAGTAATTCAGAATAAAGGAGACTTGGAAGCCTCGGGCAAATTGAATTGTTACTGTCTTTGTTTTTATTTTTTATTTTTACGAAGAGAACAATCTGCGCATGCGCGGTTTAAGATTTTTTAAAGTGGACTGACTGCATTCCCTGAGTAATTACTCATGGCACGTGCCTGCCTTCCACCCTACCAGCCGTCACGTACAACAAATAATCCTCTGTCATTTTCACCACCACCAACGTGACCCCACCACTGACCACATCTTCCCATCTCCTTCCCTGCCTGCGTTCCGCAGAGACCGCTCCCTCTGTTACTCACTGGTCAAATCGTCTCTTCCCACCCGAACCACCCCCTCTCCTGGCACTTTCCCTTGTAACCGCAAGAAATGCTACACTTGTCACTTTACCTCCCCCCTTGACTCCATTCAAGGACCCAACCAATCTTTCCAGGTGCGACAGAGGTTCACCTGCACCTCCTCCAACCTCATCTATTGCATCCGCTGCTCTAGGTGTCAGCTGATCTACATCGGTGAGACCAAGCGTAGGCTTGGCGATCGCTTCACCCAACACCTCCGCTCGGTCCACAATAACCAACCCGATCTCCCGGTGGCTCAGCACTTCAACTCCCCCTCCCATTCCCAATCCGACCTCTCTGGCCTCGGCCTCCTCCATGGCCAGAGTGAGGACCACCGTAAATTGGAAGAGCAGCACCTCATATTTCGTTTGGGCAGTTTACACCCCAGCGGTATGAACATTGACTTCTCCAATTTCAGGTAGTTCTTACTTTCACCTCCCCTTCTCAGCTGTCCCTCAGCCCACTGGCTCCACCTCTTCCTTTCTTCTTCCCGCCCCCCCCCCTCCCCCACCCTCACATCAGTCTGAAGAAGGGTTTTGGTCCAAAACATTGCCTATTTCCTTCGCTCCATAGATGCTGCCTCACCCGTTGAGTTTCTCCAGCATTTTTGTCTACCTTCAAGATTCCTTCAGCAGAGAGCTGACAAAGGTGTTCGATATTTAAGGTTGAAATTAGGCCATGGCTGGGGACATCTATCATTCTTCAGACTTTATTAATATACTTTATATTCTGTGTTCACTTATAATTGTAAGTGACTGTTGTCCCCTCTATCTCTGCTTGTTGTGTTCCAGATTTGTCAACTGTGCCAAAAATGAGGAGGAACAGAACCTTGTTGCCTTCCAGCACCGGGTCAACATTTACTACAGGACCTGCAAGCCGGTTCCTCCTCACTGCGAGTTGCTGGTCTGGTACGGTGATGAATATGCCAAGGAACTGGGAATCACATGGACCACAATGTGGATGTCAAACCAAGACCCAAAATGTGAGTGAGGATTCTGCACAAATCGGGGAACTGCAGGCAAACTTTAAATGTGTGGGAAGGATCTGCAGATGCCGGTTTAAACTGAAGATGGACACAAAATGCTGGAGTAACTCAGCGGGACAGGCAGTATCTGTGGAGAGAAGGAATGGGTGACGTTTTGGGTCTAGACCCTTCTTCAGACTAGTTAGGGAAAAGGGAAACGAGAGATATAGACGATGATGTAGAGAGATAAAGAACAATGAATGAAAGATTTGCAAAAAAGTAAGGAAACGGGCCATTGTTAGCTGTTTGTTGGGTGAAAACGAGAAGCTGGTGCGACTTGGGTGGGGGAGGGATAGAGAGAGAGGGAATGCCGGGGTCACTTGAAGTTAGAGAAATCAATATTCATACCACTGGGCTGTAAGTTGCCCAAGAGAAATATGAGATGCTGTTCCTCCAATTTGTGTTTAACCTCACTCTGACAATGGAGGAGACCTAGGACAGAAAGGTCAGTGTGGGAATGGGAAGGAGAATTAAAGTGTTTAGCAACCAGGAGATCAGTTAGATTCAGGCGGACTGAGTGAAGGTGTTCAGCTAAACGATCCCCCGTGTATGTTTGGTCTCGCCGATGTAAAAAAGTCCACATCTTGCACAACGGAGACAGTAGATGAGGTTGGAGGAGGTGCAAGTGAACCTTTGCCTAATCTAAAAGGACTGTTGGGGTGCCTGGACAGATTCAAGGGAGGAGGTATAGGGGTAAATGTTGCATCTCCTGCAGGGGAAGGTACCTGGGGAGGGGGTGGGAAAAGTGGGAAGGGACCAGTTAACCAGGGAGTTACGGAGGGAACGGTTTCTGCGGAAGGTGGAAAGGGGTGGAGATGGGAAGATGTGACTAGTGGTGTACTGTTGGAGCTGGTGTAAATATCGCAGGATTATTTGTTGTATGTGAGGGCTGATGGGGTGAAAGGTAAGGACTAGCGGGACTGTCTATGTTGCGAATAGGGAGAGGGGGAGGAAGGGCAGAGCTGCGGGGTACTGAGGAAACACGAGTGAGGGCCTCATCTATTATGGGAGAGGGGAACCCTCATTCTCTAAAGCAGGGCTCTCCAAAATATGGCCCGCGGGCCACATCCGGCCCGTCACAAGATTTTATCCGGCCCGCAGCAAGCTCTTAACACGTTCTGTATGGCGAGCTATTTAGCGGGTTCTGTGGTAGCGCAGCTTTAGAGATACAGCACGGAAACAGGCCCTTCGGCCCATCGAAGCGATGCCCGTAAGCACTAGCAATATCCTACACACACTGGGGACAAATTCAATGAACCTGTAAACGTGGAGTGTGGGAGGAAACCAGAGCACCCAGAGAAAACCCACACAGGTACAAACTGTGTACAGACAGCACACGTAGTCAGGATGGAACCCGGGTCTCTGGCGCTGTGACGCAGCGACTCTCCCGCTGCTCCTGTGTTGCGGGGGCAAGTTGTGTGGGTTGGTGGCGTGGGGTGGGGACTGGAGCGAGGGGGAGGGGGTGAAGGGGCGGCAAGTTGTGTGGGGTGGTGGCGTGGGCTGGGGACTGGAGCGAGGGGGAGGGGGTGAAGGGGGGGCAAGTTGTGTGGGGTGGTGGCGTGGGGTGGGGACTGGAGCGAGGGGGAGGGGGTGAAGGGGGGGGAGCAAGTTGGCGGCAGGGTCGGTGTGTAGCGGACTCCCCCCGTGTGGGTGACCCGTGAAGATCTCCCGCTCCAGGGGAGACCCACTGACCTGGACCCTTTGACCGGGTCTCCACCCACACGTGCTGGCGTGGCCAGGCGAATCCTCCCTCCCTCCCCTGCCCTTCTTTCACTCTTTCTCTCTATCTCCCCACTCCATTCTCTCTCTCTCCCCCTCTCTCTCTATCTCTATTATATCTCTGTCTCTCTCTCACACTCTCTCTCTCTCTCTCCCCCACTCCCTTCTCTCTCCCCCTCTCTTCATCCCCCTTCTCTCCCCCCTCTCTCTCTCCCCCCTCTCTCTCTCCCCTCCTCTCTGCCCCCTCTCTCTCCACCTCTGTCCCCCCATCTCTCTCTCTCTCGCGCTCTCCCCATCTCTCGCTCTCTCTCCCTCTCCCTCTCTCTCTCTCCCTCTCCCCATCTCTCTCTCTCTCTCCCTCTCTCTCCCCCTTGCTCTCTGTCTCCAATCCTCTACATCTTTTCCTCTCTCATTCTCTCTGTCTCTCTCTCTC